>NC_058045.1:2387500-2612500 GCF_020085105.1 Siniperca chuatsi | reverse complement strand
CTCCCACTCGCTCTCCCTCCCTCCCTCCTCCTCAGAGGAGCTGCTCTGTCTCTCTGCACTTGTCTCCTCAGTCAAGGAGAAACTAATTGGAGGAAAGAATAGAAGAAAGGAGCTGTTGGAAAACTAAACACATCAAAACTTTACTTCTCTACAGCATGCCACAGAAAGGTAAGCACTGTCTCTCTCTCTCTCTCTCTCTCTCTCTCTCTCTCTCTCTCTCCCTCTCTGTCTCTCTCTATCAGTCTGAGCATGTAGTGAAAAAAATTGTTTGTTTAGCAGATAAGGACATGATGAACACTATTTGATGGTAATGTAAAAGCAAAGACAAAAATGTTTGTAGTCTTATGTAAAGAGAGAAGAAGGAAAAAGAGGGGGGGAAAGCAAAAGACAGAAAAGTTTAGAAATTAAAATATTAGAAACAACAACTGAACAATCCAGTAGCTTCCAGAACAGAAAAGAGGAGGAAAGCAGGAAAACAGATGACAGGTTTTAAGGACAGAGTGACAAAAATGTAATGTGGAGGGAAGAAAGACAAACACTCTACCTCTTTGGGGGGAGAAATGTTTTATGAAGCAAACATTCAAATAGATAAAGAGAGAGAAAATAGAAAATGTTTGTATTTGTTTTGAATTTATTTCAATGGACTGTCCTTAAATTATCGAAATACAAACGATAAATCAGGTCTAACAGCTGTATTATTGACTAATTCACTCAAAATTTGAAGTTTCCTGTCAAAATGTACAATCAACAGATGCTTGTGTTTAGTTTCAGAAGTTGCTAGAGGAAAAAGTAAAGAAAAGAAATACAAATAAATTAAGGAATACAGACATTCATGACAACCTAAATAAACTGGTCAACATGATTTGTCCAATTCCCTTTCCATAATAATAGCTTGTCAAACATAAAAATTACGATTGTTGTGATACAATGTGTATTGTTAGTCCAGTCGGCTAATTGTACTGAACCGGCCACGGAAATATACAATTTTGTTGTACTTGTAACTTCAAGTCCTACTAATGGGGCATGTAAGGACTAGCAGTCAAATACATTCATTTGTGTATGACCAGCATGGTCTTTTAAATAGCGCCCTGCCCAACGCCGGACTTCAATCCTTGATTCGGAGTAATGTTCTCCCACCAATTCCTATGAGAACGCGCTGACTAACAGACACAACTCAGGACAGACACAAAACCCAAAACAAACAAACAGACAACAACAACAATAACCCCAAAGCAGCTCTCGCTGGCGCATTGACGGTGGTGCAGATAGCACGTGGTGATGCCCCCGCTCATTCAACAGTGAGTGATGTGGATTAATCATCAACTCAAACCATATTCTCTGCTGGATTATGACGGCTGGGCAGGAGGAATGGGACAGCGTTTAGCAAGATTTTTGAAATTCCCCCGAACTCCAAGTCAGAAAGTGGAGGAAGAGAAGTGTATTCTGAAAAGTGGACACGTGCATGTGTATGTGAGCCGTTTCCACCAAAAGTCCACTTTTATTTAGAATGACCATCGTGATTTTTTACCTAAATACTTAAATACAGCAAGTATTTTTCCCGCTTCATGGTCCTTTGACTCCATACATTATTTTGAGCAATCTGTCAATGTTATTGGATTATTGCAAGTTTGAAGATTTTATTTAACACCATTCATCTCGGACTTTACGATATGTAGGACTGCTGCATTTAGCCTTTCATTTATATATATTTCTGTTATCTATCCTGAGATTGTTTCACACCTTTAACAACTCGTTTACATGACAAAATTCACATTTACAATTGCCATGAAATCACTGTCAATGTAAGCAAGCCTATGTGTAGGCTGAGCCCTACAAAAATTTAATATTCAAATATTCTGGACCAGCCATTATCTTTGTACTCAAATGGTGTGGTTAGGAACTTTATAAAAACATCCAAATTGGTCATTTTTCACTGTTTATGTGAGGAAAATGTAGCTAAGGGTTTTCCTAGCTGAAACTGTTTTATTTGACAGCAACATTAAAGGGTCAAACTAAAACTAGGCCTTTAAATCATTTATAGCCTGTAAAGACCTTCACCTTCATTTTATTATTGTCAGCTAAAAAACTACACATTTGTATTTCTTCCTTTAATTGATATTTTAACGGAAAATTATGAAGGTCTGTGGTTTAACCAATTAATTTACTATCGTCTATTATTTATTATTTAAACCTATACATTTTCAGTCTATCCAGTGAAGGCCTTCCATTATTTATTTGAGTTGTACTTTATGGAGGCCTAGACTAAAATTAAATAAGTGCTTGGAAGGCCTGCACGATGTTAAAATAATTCTCAGAGAAAAGAAAGAAAAATCAGAAAACATATAATTTTAATATTTTGTTTATGTGTTGGAATCACATTCAAAAATGCTTTATCATATGGAAATGCGTCTGTGTAATATAATACATGCTGTTTGGAGTGGGGGCTTTTTAAAATCCAAGCCAGCATGTACAAGACGAAAAAGTTCGTCTTAATTGATTTTCTAATTAAGTCAGCTGTTAATTAACGTCTTAATCGAAGGCAATTAACTGCATGATTAATCAGGTCGGAATTAATTCATTCAACATGTGAATTTGGAACATTTATTTTTGTGTGTGTCAGAGGGATGGGAGCGAAGTGGAGTGGAGCGGGCTGCTCCCATATGTTCTGATGAAAACACGAAATTTACTACATCTGCCGCGTGCACCTGAGCCACATTTTATTTTTTGCGATAGTGAGCAGAGCAGTAGAGACGTCCAACCTTACCAACAAGCATTTTAGTATGTTGTATTATTATCCTGAAATCAGAATTGTTGGTTTCTTTTTAAATTTCAAATCGTAACCTATTTGATTTTTGTGTTAGTGTCATTAGAAGCTGCATTGGCTGAATATCAACTGATGTTTGTCTTTCTGAGTAACATTTATTTATCCATCGGTACTAAAATACTAAATTATATCAAATACAATTGCCTATATTTGATCTGCCATGTCTCTTGGCTGCTAATTTGAAGGATGTCACACGAACATCCTTTAAAACAACTAAAAATAACTATGTAAACCCATCATCTAAACACAGACTCTTAATGGAGAGCTTCGAAACTTTGTAACAATTGTAACAGACAGACCGCCTACATACTTTGAAGTATGCTGTGCTAACTTATTAAACCCCTTGAATAAGCTCTAAGAACAGAGCATAGACCTACACATCTTGACTTTGATCCACTGAGGGTCAGATTCAACTAATTACGTTTATCTTCATGTAAAATGTTGTTTCTCTCGTGTTTTGTACACCACATATAACATTCACACACTGATGGCAGATGCTAATTGCTCATCAGTCCAAAGAAACTACCTAATCATTCACACACACTTACACACCGAAGGCGTAGCCTTCGGGAGCAATTTGGGGTTCAGTGTCTTACCTTTCTATTGAATTCAGCATTACTTTATATATACAACAATACAGCCTTTAAGTGCCACTGGTTTAGCGTTCAAGAGTCAAACACCCTGAGGGAATAGGCTACATCTTTTGAAGGTTCATAATTGCAAATGATGTTGGATGACTTGTCAAAAGAACATAAAAACAATGTGTTCTATGAAGTTTCATTGACTATTAACACAGTTAGTGATATTGCTGTTTTACAAATTCCCGTTAAATATTTACTCTGTATAACGTCCTTCTACTGATCTCAGTGGAAAATATAGGCCTACCATTAATATAGTGTAGGCCTATAATTATAACATATTCAACCGCAACAGCAGCCTTAACTCAGATTCCTACAAACTGTCTGTGTCCTGTTATTGGGGCATACAATTTATTACAATGTTAAAATGTATTATTATTATTAACATGCAGTGGAACAGCCTCAGTGCTTTGAAAGTAGGGTAAATCAGCAGCATATCCTCAGTGATCGGCAGCCGCTCTGTGTCTCTCTCGGCTCTTTTCTACTCATATCAGCGCGCTGAATGCGGCTGAATGAAACTTTTATATTGTCATCAGTGTGTTCAACAGAACTTCTTTATGTCAGTTGAACTGGTCAAATTGGGCTCCCCGCCACGGTTTTCTGTCGCAGGTTTTTTAACGAGCCGCAACTAACGAGGCAACGACACCAAAATCCCGTCGACACACAAAGCCTGGCGTGTATTTACCGAGCAGAGCTGCGGCTCCGCTCCTCTGGCTCTTTGTCTCCTTTCACAGGAAGAAAGGCGCTGAGTTATAGCGGGGACAAGGTGCCTATAGCCGGTCTGTGTGTGTGTGTGTGTGTGTGTGTGTGTGTGTGTGTGTGTTCATGACTGTGGCTGCTTCACGTTCATTATGCAGCTTCAGAAAATGAGCTGCTTAGAACCCTTTTATCGCTTTTTTAAGCCAACCTAGAAAGGCTTTGGTTTTGAGAATTGAGATGAAGTATAATGAATGTCATTTGCTTTATGCATTAATGACAACAGATAAAACTGGTCATCTTGGTTAGCCTAATCATACTCCCATAACAATGCACTTTTTTTTAGTGATAATGACGTTAGTGATGATGAATGTTAAATATATTTATGGGTATGTTTATTTTAATTATAATTATCAACTATCTATAATGTTTTTAATTTTCTCAAGGTTCCTGGCCAGAACTGAACTTGGGACTTTGCACTCACATCTTAACTACTATTACACCTTTTTTTTCTATGAGTAATTCTAAAATTATTTAGAAATTGCACAAAATATAGCAATTCTGCATCATTGTGACTAATGTGGTGTAATTATTGTAATTTTATAATATATATTATTATAATATAAATCTTATTTGGGTAGTAACTCAAGGCTGATTTCATTATTTTTGTAATCACCCTTCCTGTATATATCTGACAAGTTTCTGCTTATTTTATATGGAACCCAAATTTTTCAGCATTAAATAAATAAAGAAATGAGACTATTAAATAACTAATCATATGAAGAAATACAGACAAAATATATAAGTTAACATTTCATGATAATGACCAGTTGTTTCACAATTCTGTGGTTATTTCATCTTGATTTATTCAATTTATTGCAGGTCATTTTTACATAATTCCAGTAGGGTTTTTTTTTCAAAATGTTCTTGTTCCAAAGTCTGTTTTTATTTCACAACACAATTTTCTCAATGATAATCCCACTAATCACAAAGCAAAGTATTGATCTAGCAATCAAGAGAAATGGGGCAGAGCCAGTTATGTGATTGGCTGTTGCTTTGGTCTGACTGAGTAGACAACCTGCAATAAACTGTGTTATTGTGAAAGGAAGCAGAATGAAATAATATTTCCTAATACAGTAATTCACAATTTAATTTTTATATTACATAGGCTATTTTGTCTGTAGCCTATTTATTTATATGATCATTTATTTATTTAACTTTGAACAATTTTGAACACTGCATAATTTCGGCCCCGTAAATTGCCTGGAATTCTTCCTCCTTCTTTACAGCAATAAGAATATTTGTCAGAACATGTTATTGGGTGTGATATAGTCTTTCCATGGATGATCCATGGATAAATGTGAGAGAATCTGCTGGTAGCTGGATATGAAGCATTTAAAGATGTTAGTCCAATTTGGTTGTGTTCAACAGGAATCAGTGTGGCTCCTGCTGATGTCATCTTTGTCATTTTTCACATCTGCATGTCTTCTCAGGAAAAAACAGCCTCTCTTCAATATTTAACTCTAAGTGATCCTGAATTATATTAAAAAAAAACCTTTAAAAAAGGTAAAAACCTTTTTTATATTCCTACATGAAACATACATCCCTGATTTTCCTATGGTGTCCCCCAAATCCCACAATGCCTTTAACTCACTGTTGATGATCACAGGTGAATGAATGAGGTGGTATCAGGAGACTTTACCAAAATCAGATATATTCTTATACAGCGTTGAAATTCCAGTGTATATTCAGGATGCATGCAGCTGTGCAGACATTTTTCAGCTACACACATGGAAAAAGTGTCAACTGACAGAGAAACACAACCATAAGAAAAAAAATATGAGAGCGCATTTCTTCTGGAAAAGTGGACAGCTTCAGTTTTGACTGATAAACAAAAGCCCATTGACAGCCCATAATGTCTTCAAAAGAAAGTATAAAAAATGGTCAGATCTGTACGGTACAGTATATTAGGTAATGAAATAAGAAATAAATCAGATTTTAGCTAACTGAGTATGAATACAAAAAACAAATCCTCCACTGTATTAGATGTGAAGCTGTTGCTTTTCAGTTTGTGGCAGCACACTGGACCTAAGTGTGAGAGCTGGACTCCTAGAGTGGGACTTAAGTTTGTGCTAATAACTTTATGGACTTTTGCATTCATTAGCATATGAACCAATCACAGGATGGTTTGACATTCAGCCATTCTGTCCAGACAGTGTCTGGTTTATTACACCTCAACATGGTTTTCTATCTGATAAAAAGGTTTCACTATTTCCTCCAAGTCCCTACAAAAAAAAAAAAAAGAAAAAAAGAAAATAATTGGTGTTCTTATTTGTGTCTTTCTAACTGCTGTAGAAAAGTTGATTAGACAAGAATTGACCTGTGGAGATCCAAGAGGATACTTTCTCTTCCTTTATTCTGATTCAGTGTCCAGGGAGAGATGTGTGTGGTGTATGTGTATGTGGTGCCTATGCATGTACTGTATATTATAACACAGTAAAAGATAATTTCTCTGTTTGTACAGATTTCAGAAGTCAAACAAGCTGGGAGACTGGTGTGGCCTCCATGATGCAAAACAGTGAGTTACATCTCTAAGTATTTGTTATCATTTATGCTTTTGATGTTACTGTATCTATACCTACGTATATTGAATAATTGTTTTTAATACATATCATGAAAAACTTGGTTAACAAATTGGTAAACAATGTACAAATTCTATTTATATACCAATCCACATAAAATATTCCAACTAAGAACTACTGCTAGGCGCCCACATCAAATAAAATCAACCCTCAACAAAAACAACTTCCCTAAATTGGTTAGCATTAACTAGCAAACTAATCTGGAACAAAACAAATACAAACTGCAGCACAGCTCCACTATCAACATTCAAAACTGGAACCTGCTTTCATTCTGTTTCATTACTGATCATTTGGCCACATCTCAAATTTTCTTAGTAAGGTTGTGCTGTAAAATATCTGTTAACATTAAAGGACAATTCTGGTTTATTACATCTTGGGTCTTAAAGCAGCTATAATCAATATTTTTTACGATAATGTCTCAAATGAAAATGTGAAAACAATATGACATTCTGAAAGGGGTTGCTCATAGTGTTGAACCTACAGAGAATTTGCAGCTCCCCTCAGCTTTACAGAGCTTTCAGCTCATTGTTTAGATGTCTGGCCCACAACTTTACTGTTTTAGTTCACTCTCACGCTCTCTTACTGTCATGTTTGGCAACAGCAGGCAGCTGTTTTCAGCAAAAAAAAACAAAACAAAAAAAAAAAAAACACTGTATGTTATCTGCTCAGCACCAAACATGAGACAGAAACAGTTAGGAACTAAGTGGAGCATTTAGCAGCGAAAGAGCCAGAGACTGGATCTATGATTGCGAGCCTACTGCTCCCATGTTCCTGCTCGACAACCACACTACAATTATTATTATAAGTCGTATTACTATTATTATCATTATTATTCCTATTATTGTTTTATTAATAATATTACCACTACCATTACATTATTATTATTATTATTATTATTATTATTATTAAATCCTGTGTGGAATTTGCCTTGTGCTACTGTATCCTCTCTCTCCCTCTCTCTCTCAACCCAACACGGCAGCGGCAGATGGCCGCCCACCCTGATTCTGGTTCTGCCCGAGGTTTCTGCCTCTTAAAAGGAAGTTTTTCTTTGTCACTGTCGCCAAAGTGCTTGCTCGTGGTGGGAAATGATGGGTCTTTGTAAATAATATTATAAAGAGTACGGTCTAGATCTGATCTGTAGGAAAAGTGCAATGAGATAACTTCTGTTATGAATTGGCGCTATATAAATAAAATTGAACTGAATTGATATTGCCCTTAGGAGTTGGTAGAGACCAAAAACAGAGCTAAAATAGAGTGAAAATTGGACTTACTTACGCCAGGTGGGCAGAAACACAACTCCAAATGAATGATAGTGTTGACCTGTATCTTCTGGATGTGTAAATAGGCAACTCTTTGATAACAAGTTTGCAGTGTGTTTCCACAGCCCCCAAGTGGGATTGCAGGTTTAACTTGGATGTTTGCACACCCAGTCTGAATTTAGTCACAAGATTTGTGTTTCTGTTGCTTCTTGCACAGCAAAGGTGTTGTTTTGTGCCATGGAAAAAGCTATTGGAGTTGTATTGTATTTCTTCTGAAATTTGCTGTCAGAAATAAACATTTGACTGATAAAAACTGTCTCTAATGATGATATGAGCTTGATAGTGAGGAAAAAGCAATAAAGAAGAGTTTGTTATCAACCACATCTTTTCTAGTGAATGATCTGAGTTATCAGCACATACTGAGGTCCCCGTAACAATAAAAGCTGTCAGATAAAGGTGAATGACAGGAACAGGAAAGGGTCCTTTTTCCACTCATTCCAGAGATTTAGTGTCCCTGTAAACAAATATGCAATGACTTTTTGGGTAGTTTTGTCTTTCATTTCAATCAGTAGTAATATCATTGTACTCACAAGTTAATAGCTGACAACTGGGAACACAGCAACTTCACTAAAAAAAGTAAGAGAAAAGAAAAGAAACATGGCCAGTCAGACATTTCTTGCCCAACGGACTTTGTAGCAGTGATGTCGTCATGTTCTCAGATCTCAGCAATTCTTTGGTGAATACAATGTTATTATTACTGATAGAAATGAGGAAAAATAAGGACCAAGTTGTAATAAACTGGAATTATCTTTTAATAATAATGAATTCTGATCTGTTGAGACATAAAATGCAGATCTTCCATTTAATAACTCAATCTGATCAATAACTGTATAAAAAGTGAATGTACCTTACTGTAAATACAGTCATCAAAGTTACTGATTAAACCTAAGTGAACATGCTGGGCTTCATAAAACCTTCTGAGTGGGACTTGACAATGAACTCGACTTGATTTCTTCTTTCTTACTGCGTGACAAGAGGTCCATGTTCTCTGCAGTGAAGGTGTGTGGATTGCTTCTCTCTCTTTGTCTTTGTTTTTTCCTTTGTCCTGCATCTCTCCTCTGACCAGTATCAATCCCACACTACACTGCTTCTCCCCCTTGCGTTCATCTCACCCTGGATGTTACTGGATGATACTGTTTGACATAAAATTTTTGCCAGGTTTATAGTTGGGCAAAAGTATTGGGTTAAATGTCTGCCTTGGTGCTATTGTCACATCACCTATAGTTTAATCAATTCTAATTCCAAATACTGAAAATGGAGCAGCAGGAGGTTGTTGAGAAGTAACTGAAGGTGAACACCAATATTAAATCATTAGTGAATGAAGCACAGGTTCACATTAGGCACATTAGGAATTGATTGAAATGAACGTGGGTTAAGTCAGTCTGCAGTGTGCTGACATTCTGTTCTGTGTGTGTGTGTGTGTGTGTGTGTGTGTAGTATGCAACTGACATTAATGCAGACTAGTTTGTGTAACAAGAGCAGCAGTAGCAGTAGCAGAATGGAGTTTGTTTTAGTATTGCATGGATTTTCATTATTTTGAGGTATTGTGTAAAATGAATTTCCGAAACATCACAGTAGCTAAGTGGTCTAATACACATGCAATATAACCACAACATCTTTTGTTCAAATTCAGCTGGGGACCTTTGTTTCCACATTTCTGTTCTGCCTCCGTATTACATACAATCATAGCAAGGCAAAAATTACAGAGATTTAAACACAACCTAGCAAAGGTTTAATAGCAGTTGTTTTCACAACTTGGTATGAAATGACAGGCAGCCTGAATCTGGTTTAGTTATCACGTGACCTAACAATGGAGTTTCAGTCACGTGATAGTGGGTGTTTCCATATGGAGAGAGATGTAACCCCTGTCCGTGTTCGTAAATGGTCTCTGGTGTCGGATGAGAATGTCATCCTTGATCTTTCTGGTCAATGACCTTTGACCTTTTCCCAGTGGATGCTGTGAGTGGTTTTGGTTTGGTGATCACAGACAGCTGATGTTGATGTCTTTCTTTCTCAGGGGGATCTTGTCTTTAGGGTGTACCAGTAGAGATCCTGAAGTGTTGAATGGTTTGTAGCAAGTGCTAACACATTTCTAAAATAGTTAGTTTTATGCTTCTTCCATTGTCTGACAACAGAGACAGAAAAATATGTTAATGAGAAAAACTAAACAGTGAGTGTGTGCGTATTTAAACACAGTATAAAGTAGGTGATGACAGAGTTCAGGAGGAGACTGAATTAACCAGCTGAGAATCAGCAGAGGGTCCAGACTCTGTCCTGCTGCTTATCATATGTTGGCTATGATAAACAGTTTTGTTGTTTGCCGACTGAAAGAGGATGAAGACAAGATTTAGCCATGTTTCTGTTGGTCAGGTGTGTCACTGTGGTCTTTACAAAAACAACCTGTAAATGCTAGTGTCAATGCATGTTGTTTCCACATGTAAACAGCAATTTCAGATTTTTCCAATTTACAGAGACTTATCCTCTGAGGTAAATAGATTGGAACTCATATGTCATTGTGGCATATGTTGCAACATAGCTTGATCAGTGTGTTGTGTAGTGCAAATATATTGGAATTTCAGTAGGATTTCAAAATGTCCAGAGTCTCCATGTGTTCTCTGTTTGCAAGAGTTTTTCCCATAAGGTTAAAAGACGAACGCAAGTGTTGTCTGCCACGTCCTTCCATCTTCAATTTTAGTGAGTGGAATTTAGACATATGATGACATTCATACTGTGTGATGTAAACAATAAGAAATATAGGTTGTAAAATGTGGTATAACAGCAAGAACAGCAGCAGTCGTTTTATTAATATGTCCCCCAAAATATGTTTACGTTGAAGTGACAAAACCTTCCAGCGGACATAGTAATTATGACAGGACTGAAGTGGGAAGTCAGGTGACAGGTGAAATTATACAGCGACAAAGTCTGCATAGCAAGGAGGTCGGGGTGGATGGATTGGTCAACAAAACATTGGACTTTAACATGAGAGAAAGCTCTTAAGTTCCCGTTTCCAACAGACAGTCAACATTTCTTTTTTTTTAAATACAAAACCTTAACCCTGGTCCCTAACCTTAACCAAGTGTTTATTATTGTAACCATGACGATAAAGCTCCTCTAACCTTAACAAATTCAGAATTTTAACCTAAACCACTATATTTCCCTTATAATAACCACATCGTTTTTGTGCCTAAATCTAACCAAATCTTAACCATAGCGTTGTCACATCATGAAACAGATTTATTTTTCAACAGTGATTTGTAACATTTTTGGAAGGCACAAACAAATGATGTCATCCAGCTGACAGATCAGAAAAAAGTGTTGTTCTGGAGTGCATGGACAAACAACCTATATTGTTGTCTAATTTGGAGAATGAATTGATAATAACAGTACATGGTTAAAGTGAAATTAATTGAAGTCAGGTTCAGTGTGAGCTGATTTAAAGTGAAAGCTGCTGAGCTGCTCCCATGGGCCCGCTTGCTCTGTGTGTGTGTGTGTGTGTGTCTGTCTGTGTGTGTGTGTCACAGAGGGACCACAGCCAAATTGACTCCATATGTCTGTCTATTAATTGTGTATCAGCAGAGGAAAGCCCGGGTGTGTTCCTCTGGGAAATGACACTGTGATTAACATTTCTACATCAAAATGATCTACCCCTAAACACAGCGTGAACATGATGTGACGCAGCATGAGGGAGAGTTAGAGGGTGAAAAATCTACTGTCACACTCAAAGTCAACAGCAGCTTTGACAGAGGCCATGACTCTTCCTATAATTCAATTAACCAGAAGCGAAGTTCAAAGCCATGACAATGTGAGGTGTATTGGAGGGTTAACCCTCTCTGATCCAGGTTATCCATCTGATTTCCAGTGGAGTAGCTCTACTCCAAGGGAGGAGGGGAGTGAGGGGGGGGGGGGTCAGACAGAATCTCCCTTTGCCTCTACCCTCTTTCCTCCTTTTATATGGATCTAAATGAATGAACAAGCAGACCCCAAGCAGGCCTGTGTTCTTTTTTATTGAATAACTAATAATTTAATGAATCACTAATTAAAGACATGATTATCAATTACAAAGACATACAGGAAATAGATTACCTTTTACCTTAAGCTCCATTTTACATCTGTTTTTTATGAATGGATATTCTCTCTTTCACTGTATATTTTCTTTACTGCATACACCTGAGAAGGTGCCTTCCGTCGTCTGTGTCTTTCGTCATCACTTTGACAACACATTTAGATAACAATTGTGAAAATAAATAAAACACATTAACACATTCAGCAATGTAACAACACATAGACTACAGCCTATAAAAGAATATGTTGTTCATTAACACAGATGAGTTTTCTGATCTGATACCCCTAGTTTGTCAGTATTGTTGCAATTGGCCACCAAAAAAAATAGGGACCAGTAATGTCAGCATGCCACCCACTCTCTTCTTAACACTACTGCCTACATTGCAAAAATCTCCTTCTAATCAAGTAATTTCTGTCTGTCGTCTTCTGTCTTTTCTTAATTCTAGTGCAGCGATTTGCCTTATTTTCCCTGTTTGACGATAAAGACACTAATCTCTAGGTAAATGTTTGATTAAGTTCTATATGAAACAGTATGAATATAGTTTCACTTGTTATGAGAAAATAATGTTTTAGGACTTATTGATGAAGAGAAATGTCTTGATAAAATGAAGATTTTTGCAGTGTGTTTCCCACCCTGCTTATGTTATTCTACAGTGGGGAAAACAACACAAATATATTGTTGTTATTAATATTTGTAGTAGTCCTCCTTCTGATGATGACTTAATGGAGTGTCTATAGTGAAACCTCTTTTGATTTAGAGCAGCTACACTTCACTGCTTACTGTGTGTGTGTGTGTGTGTATGCGTGGTGTGTGTGTATGTTGGCTGGTTGTATGATTTATTAATGTCCCGTTGAGAGGTTTATAAATCTGCAATACGCTTTCCCCTACTGAGCCATTAACAGACAATAGACAATTGATTCAGTGTAAATCCCTACTTAACCTGCACTCAGCAACACAGACTGTGGTCTGCTGCTGCTGAGAGAAACATGTCAGACCAGCAAACTTTTGATCAGCAGATCTGCATTATCAGTGTTACACAAAAACCTACAGTAGTGCCAGTCTGCAGCTTTTAAAGACAGACAGAAAGATCTTCCACAAAAATACACAAGAAACTACATGTTTTTGGCTTAAGAGAGGCTTAAGATAATTTTTCTCATCATCTGCTCTAACCTGTGTCCCCTTTTCTCCTCCTGCATGTGCCTGATCAGTGTGGCTATTCAGTTCATTGTAGTTAGACTTCTCTTTCCATTACCACTCAGTTTTTCTGCTTTAAAGTGAATATATTTTTAAATCATTGTAGAGTAAAATATAGCTCAGTAAACCAATTGCTGAAAACCTGTTTTTACTTTCTGTGTGTGTGCGTGTGTGTGTCTGTGTGTGTGTGAAGGTCACAGTGGAGTAAACCAGCTGGGAGGTGTGTTTGTGAATGGGAGACCTTTACCTGATTCCACCAGGCAGAAGATAGTGGAGCTGGCACACAGTGGAGCTCGACCCTGTGACATATCCAGAATATTACAGGTAAACACATCATGCTGAGAGTTGATACTCTCAGCAATGGTACTAACAGTGGTAGTAGATACTGTGCCTACAGGTATAGTGAGCTGGTTGCAGAACTACATCAATACAGTAGAAATGTTACCTATAACCGACTGCCTGACTTGGACTGTCAAAACCTGGCACCCAGATTACCCACAATATAACCCCACCGCCCATAGTTCGGTAGAAGAATTGGGCGTGTTATGCTAGTAGTGGCTAATGTAGCCTTAAGCCTCTAGGCTCAAGCAGAGATGAGGAGCGTGCTACAGAGGTCTGGTAAGCTTACTTCTTTCTAACTCCACACCCCCAGATTTTTTTTTACTTTTCAAATTTCTTGTCTTCAGACCCAACCGATGTTGACTCAAGGGACATCATTTGAGGCAATTTAATAGATTTTGAACAGCTCCGTCTGAAGCCACAAAAGGCTTTATAAAACTGTTTTCACATATGCAGTAGTACTTCCCAACACCTGTAAACAGACTTTGATGTGTTAGATTGTTGAAGTTCTCCTCAACAATTGCCATGATCATTCGGTAGATCATATACCAAACAAAAACTTTTTGGAAACCAATATTTTTTTGCCCCAGTTATAAATAATGTCTGTGATGTGTGCTGTTTTTGTGTCCAGGTGTCTAACGGCTGTGTCAGTAAAATCTTGGGCAGGTATTACGAGACAGGTTCAATCCGTCCTCGGGCCATAGGAGGGAGTAAACCCAGGGTGGCCACTCCAGAGGTGGTGGGAAACATCGCTCAGTACAAGAGAGAGTGTCCGTCCATTTTTGCCTGGGAGATCAGAGACCGACTGCTGGCAGAGGGAGTCTGCACCAATGACAATATACCCAGTGTAAGACCCTTCTGTTCTTCAGCCAAGTCATGTCAATTAGAGGTTTGTTCAGGGCAAGCTAGCAAAAAGTCTAGACTAGGGTGGCTATTATGTACAAGGTTTTACCTTGTACATAATAGCTGATGTATTTGTTAGACCGTAACAGCAAATACTTCATGCATTTATATTCACTTTCCACCTTTTTATTGGTGTGTCTGAACTCTATGACCTAAACAAGTAAAAAAACTAAAGAAAAAAAGTGTGCAAAACAATACCATTACTTTTACTAAATATCCCACAATGCAATACTTTGCCTTTGCTTCTGTGATGACTGCCTTACAAATACATGATGAGGCTGGCTGAAGGTTGACAGTGTGTTTGGTTTTTGACAATGTTTGGTTCCTTAGATTCTGTCCATCAATGACTTATAACATAGTTGATCCTTATGTAATCATGTTGTTGTGTTTATCACCAGGTTTCATCTATAAATCGAGTGCTCAGGAACCTGGCCAGTGACAAACAGCAAATGGGCACAGCGGGAGCTGAAGGGATGTTTGACAAACTCAAAATGCTCAATGGACAAACTACCTGGGGAGGACGCTCGGGGTGGTACGTTGGGACTACACTCACTACCGCTGGTAAGACACTAACTCATAGTACTACTAAGACTACTACTTCTCCTAGTTTACTACTACAATACTGGGACTACACTCACTGCCACTGGTGAGATACTCAGGGCCCTCTTTTTCTAAAACTGAGTACAAACACTATAGAGTTGCCATGAGCAGCTTCCTTTCCTTTTCCTTCAATATGTGTGGCCAAGGGCCCCATTTGCTGTATGGAGTTGTCTCATATGCTGCTGCTCCTCCTCCTCCTGCACCCTGGGATTATAACAGTGAAACAAAGTAATGCTATACTACCACGGCTGCTGCCTCCTCATCAGTCTACAGGATGTTTGTGCCTCTGTGTGTGTGTGTGTAGGGGAGGGAGAAGAGGCGCCTGTTCTCATTTGTGTCTCTTTCTGCCTGACTGACTGTGACACTGAGCAATGGCTTCATTCTGTTTTGCAGTCTGTCTGCTGGGGATAATGAACAATTAGGCTAGCACCACAAATAACGTGAGTTCCACAGGGAGCTGGAGTCAAGCTCCCGTCTGCTCAAAGATCATATGATGGAAATATCCTCTCTGAAGTGCTCTGTTCCTTCATTCATCTTTAACTAACATGCATTGTTTAATTTAATCAATTTGAATATTACGTATTGTATTGTCTATTCTGATGAAGGCCTAGGTTTCAGTGAAGTACTGTATAAGGCAGCCATTGCTTAAGCTCTTATTCAATTCAATACATTTTTATTTATATAGCACCAAATCATAACAGAAGATATCTCAGGGCACTTGTCGTATAGTGCAGGTCTAGACCATACTCTTTATATTTACAGAGACCCAACAATTCCCACCATGAGCAAACACTTGGCGACAGTGGCAAGGAAAAACTCCCTTTTAATAGGCAGAAACCTCGAGCATAACCTAGCCTCAGGGTGCACGGCCATCTGCCTCAACTGGTTGGGTTGAGAGTACAGAGCAGCACGCATATTAAACATACTAATCACTGTAATTTATACATGTTAACTGAATGGACCTCACTATAATTCCAGATGAAGATTCATGTGTATCCCTTTATCTTAAAAGCAGCATTATTAAGCTTTTATTTTTGGATTGATATTGCTGGTGTATTAATGTGTATGTTGCATTTTACTGCTGTAGTTGTTTAAGGTTGTGCAAATGTTGTCTACTTTTGTCATGTGGATGTCACACTAGGGAGCAAGGAACACAAGGAATAGGACCCAAATGCAGACTTAGAAGCAGAGCAGATGCAGTTCATTAATTTATTACAGGGAATGGCTTACACGTAGTGTAGACAGGCAGGCAGAGGTCCAAATCAGAAGGAAAATCCAAGACAGGCAAACAAATCAGACAAGGAGCAGGCAATAAACGAAACCCAAAAATCCAGGTGAGGTCCAAGCAAATGCAAAAATAAATCCAAGGGACTCAGGATAAGCACAGGAAACACGGCTGGGACACCTGACATTTAAACCCCATACCTCTGCTGATGCAAATGATGACAACAAACTGACACTGAACAAAGGAAAAACCTGGACTAAATAAACTTAGGTAAGGGAGACAATGAAACACAGGTGCAATTAATCAAGGCGGGGCCAACCATCTAAACTGGAGGGAAAGCAAACAAAGACAGGACGTAAAACCACAAGACACACGAGGAGAAGAGAACAGTATAAAATAAATCAGGAAACAGGACAAAACCCCAAAACTATGACAACTTTATATACTGTTGTAGTACTGTTTGTAGTGTTGCTGTCCTGTGAAAATCACATATCTCTGAAAAATTTCACTTTTCATGAACTAAGAAAAACAGCTCTGCTTTCAGCTTTGTGACACTGCATTTCCCAAAAAAGTTTTTTAAAATAGTTTATTTAACTGAAGAAGTAGGAGAACTCTCCACCCATAAAGGACACATAGTCCTTCAGTTTATCAGAAAAATTCAATTTCAGAATCATCAAATTTGGAGATGTATGGTTTTCACTGGACAGGAAGAGTATGAAAATTTGTAATCTGAAAAGTGACTAATAACTTAGCTGTCACATAAATGTAGTGGAGTGAAAAGTACAATATTTGCCTCTGAGATGTAGTGGAGTATTAGAATAAAGTATGTTGAATTTGTATTTAAATATAGTACTTGAGTAAATGTACTAAGTTACATTCCACCACTGCCTGGGGTAAACAAGCTGTAAACACAACATCTGACACATATACCGTATATAGCTATAAAGTTTCTACTGTAAACATGCATCCAGTGAACATAGAGCAACCTTAGCAGCATTCATTTAGAGTCATGTTTGTGTTCACCCAATAATCTCATTTTAGCTCTGGTTGGTCTCCTCCACCTCCTGAGAAAAATATCTGGCTCTTTAGCTGCTGAATGCTCCACTATATTCACCAGCTAGTCTGCTGTTTGGTGCTGAGCAGACAGTGACTTTATCAGATCTCTGCCTGCTGCAGTTGGAAACCAGGTTGATGAGATTGGATTTTATTAATAATATTGAATTACCCCAAATTAAAAAACAGATTAAAAATATAGATCTTTAAAAATACCAAGGAAGTTTGCTATTCTAAGATCCAAGAGGAGGGTGTTTCACAGTTTAGGTTCATAAAAACAGAAAGCAGCTTTGCCAGATTTCTTGTGGGAAACATCAGGAACTTCAAAAAGAAAGGCATTGGAAGATCTATGAGATGTTACTGGAACATAAAATGAAAGGCAGTTACCATTAAAGGATGGTGCTAGGTTACGTGAGGCTTTATAAACAAGTATAAGGACTTTAAAATGTATTCTAAAAGATACAGGTAGTCAGTGCTGTGTCGCAAGCAGTGCAGTAATGGGATCTTGTTTTTTGTATTAGTCAAAATCCTGGCAGCAGCATTCTGACTTAATTGTAATGTTCTTAAAGACCTTAGGTACCTTGGTTAAAAAAGAGCTGCAGTAATCTAAGTGACTTGTTAAAGCAATCCAGCATTGTTTTGACTTAAAAAGTGGTTAATTTTGGCAATGTTCCTAGGATCCTAGGTTACTGATTAAAATAGCTAATAAAATTTAGATCAGAGTCTAAACTGGCTCCCAGATCTATAACTTGAGTCTTAATCTGTTTGGACAGACAACCAAACATTGACTGTAACCTCTGTCTTTCCACTTTTGATCCTACAAGTAGAATCTCTGATTTATGCTCCATTAGTTAAAAAAAGGCAGGTAATAAGAGCATTCAAAGGGCTGGGGTCGTCTGGCAAAACAGTTGTGTAACAGTAATATTTTACATCATGTTGACTAATAATGTTGCCCAGAGGGAACATGTATAAAGAAAATAGAATCGGGCAATACTTCCTTGAGGAATGCCAATATCAATATCAAATGTCTGTGACAAGAAATCATCTAAACTAACAAAAAACTATGAGCGAAAGCAGTGGAGCACCAGAAAGACCTACCCATTTCTCAAATATATGGAATGCCACATTGTTGGAATCACTTAAATCTCTCAGGTCATTTACTACTGTTTCAGTGCTATGGTTGGTCCGATAGCAGGAATGGATTTTTCTAATACGTTATTAGTATTCAGATGATCATTTAGTTGGTCAAAAATATATCTATATACTCACTTACTGTACTTAAGCACAGTTTTGAGGTACTGGTATTTTCTTCATACTGCATCTCCATGTGCTTTACTTTGTAGGCACAACAGTTTATAGGGGAATATTGCCATTTTTACTCCACTACATTTTTCTGATGGATGGAGTTGCTTGTTTCTTTGTAGATTAAGATTTCACATATATAATGTAAAATGCAATTAATTACTGTAGATTAAACTCCTCATAATACCTATATATGATAATGTATATATTTTGCTAAAATTGTTATTTCACAAAATTCGTATTTCATATTCATTTACTACATTTTGAACTTTTGCTTGTAATGGAATATTTTTACATTGTGATGTAGTTTCTTTTTCTTCACTATAAGATGACAATTATTTATTTTTTTTACTCCAGCTGATTATGTATCTGAGTATAACAGTGACTGGTCTGAAACCACTGTAATTCTATTTGTTTGTTCTTTCCTTTTTTCTACCTACTTCCTTCCTTGGTGCAGAGTGTCCACAGGCAGAGGGGGGGGAGAACACCATATCTGTTAGTTCCAATGGTGAAGACTCAGAGGAGACTCAGATGAGGCTCCAGCTGAAGAGGAAACTGCAGAGAAACAGAACATCTTTCACACAGGACCAGATAGAAGCACTGGAGAAAGGTAACTGCTAGTTCATCAGTACATCATACAGCTTCATGCACATTAGGGCATCATACACCCACATACATACCTTTATATTTATGGTTAAAAAAATAAAAAGCTACACATTGTTGTTTTTGTTTTTGTTTATCTGTATGTGACTGAAATGTGGAAAATATCCACTTTGACTCGACAGAGCTGGGTCAGATTCACAATGTATCAATCAGACAACTACAGGGAATGTTTACATGATGACATGGTCTTCAAACTCTCTAACCGTGTTAACTATTTCAGCTATAGGCATTGGGAATATAAAATAAAACCTCTTTCACCAATTGCATCACTTATTCCTCATTTTATTCAAAACCTAATTTTGGTACTTAATGAGAGGCGTCATGTTCTTCCACACTAATAATCAGAAATAAAGGCTGTGTTCGGAAATATATACTTACGTACTATTCATTCTAAGTATGATCCCAATTGAGTATGTAGTGCGTTTCACAGACCGGTCACAGAGCCCTCCTCGGTCACACAGACCACTGCAGCCAACGCAGCAGGCGATTTCAGAAACATTTCTATCTACTGTTTTGTATTTATTCTGTTTAGTTAAGCGCTGCTTTATGTAAACTTTAGAAGACAAGATGCATAGAAAGAGACAAACGCTAAGATAGCACAACGCTATGTTGCACCATCTTGTTTCTACAGTAACCCAGAAAAACCAAACACTGGCTTTCAGATAGGGCCATTTGTGAGTTTCGTGGCCACTGTAGTTTCTCCTACATGAGTGGATGGGGAGGGTGATGCGAACGGTATTCAAATGATTGCAAACTGCAATTTCACTGCTAGATGCCACTAAATCCTACACACTGGAACTTTACAGTTTTTTACAATCGCTATGATAGTTTTTTCAATACATTTAACAAGTTTCCTAAACTCTTAACACGGTTAGCACAACATCCGTCTTTGTAGGCTATACAATTAACACATTTCTTGTTGCTTTGATACAAAATGCATACAGTTAACACCAATTTAAAATGCTTGAACTTCTTTTACACACAAGCTCAACCAAGACCAAAACAATGTAATTTTACAGTCAAATTTACAAATGCTTCCACACTGTATGTCAGAACAGATAACATCATGTTCTAAACATAACTTATATAGGCTAAAGTCAAAGTGAACAGCTGTTCATACTGTGAATTGAAACACAAATATATTCCCTGTATTTTATTCCATTGCTAATGAGAAACAGCTTATTGCAATTATGCAAATATATAAATCACAGCTGATCACTGCCAGGGGTGCCAAAAGATTCTTCCCACGGTGCCTTGCCAGAGAAGATATCAGGTGTGATGTGGATGAGAACATGTGGCCAAATGCAGAAGACCGGGCAGATTAGAAGATTACTTTGTTTTTTTTATTAGAATTCTGGTTCTTTTCTGTTTTATATCTTGGAGTAATGTCCTTTTGCAAATAAAGTCTTCACTCCAGCAATTCTGTCTGTATTTTTTTTTTACATAAACTGTACATTTTATAAAGCTACTCTGAGATGGTCATTCATTTTTTGTATTGAATTTCTACAGCAAAAGAAACAAAATGCATGCATTTACTAAACCCAACAAAACAAAAATGTAGAGAGGCTTCAAAAGAAACTGCAATGCAAAACACAATCTATGATCAATACAATATACTGTCTATTGTATAAGGGCAGACCTGACACATAAAATAATGCAGTTTCTGTAATTTTAGCCGATGATAGTGTTTCTTTTGTCATTGTGTTATGATTGACTAAATGTTCCTGTTGGAAGAGAACATGTGTTAGTGTTTTGAATAATTATTTGATTTTAAAACATGTTTGCAGTGTTTTGTTAGACATAGTGTATTGTGTTAGTTTATTATTGTATTTTGAAAATTAGTTTTGGTGTTTAGTTTACAATGTGTGATTTTGAGCATGAAATTAACCATTTTGCTAATTGTGTGTTTTAGGTGTGTTGGTGCGAGTTTAGGAAAATTGTTAAATGTATCGAAAAAACTGACATAGCGATTGTAAAAAACTGTAAAAGCATAGAAACTTACTGGAAAAAAAGTAACTAAGTAACTAACTACTGAGGTGTCTGTTTTGACCTATTTTGATCATAATGCAAGTTGTGCAGTTCTCCAGACAGAAAATTCATGGGAATACTGAATGTGAGAACTGATTCAGTGAAACGTGTTAAAGGCCTTAGCACAGCCCCTTCATTACATTGGATGTTGCTTCACTATTATCGTCTAAATTTACTGTCCTGATGTACATCAATTAGACACAGCACAACTAATATTATTATGTAATGACACAATGGGTTTTTTCCCCAGAATTTGAAAGGACTCACTATCCAGATGTGTTTGCCCGAGAACGCCTTGCCAACAAAATAGACCTTCCAGAGGCAAGAATACAGGTAGGCTCAATTATTTATTATTTTTTTAGTCTTACAATCAGTATGTGTGTCTGTGAGTGTGTGTTGTAATAATGTATGGTTTTTATTAAATAACAACATTATTAACATGCAATTAGTGATGATCAGTCACAGACAACTTGCCTTAAAGGATAGGTTCACATTTTTTCAAATCTGTCTCAAAACAATACTGACCTGTCTATATTTACATTGAAAAGGTTTATGGCCGCTCTAATTTTTCCTCCTGTCCACATTGGCTGTGAAGAGACCCTCTCTTTCAGTGATTTGGGGAACAAAATCCACAGTCCTCCTTATGTGCAAAAATGCATTAATAAGTTCAGCCGAAGCTAACATGAGGCTTCAGTAGTCTGACTTAGAAAAACAGGGGGGTATCTTCCAAAGTCTTTTTAGAACAAAATTCTGTGGAACTTTAGAATGTATTTTTGCACAGAACAAAGACTATTGTCCCCCATCACTTACAGTGATATTGCTTTAAGAAATTATCTCTTCACAGAAAGTATAGACAGGAAATTAAAGTGACCAATAACCCTCTCAGATTACATATGGACATGTCAGTATTGTTTTAAGATAGACTTGAAAAAATGTGAACCTATCCTTTAATGTTATAACAACCAACATTTTTTCTTTTCTATTCTGGCATGTGCAGGTTTGGTTTTCCAACAGACGAGCGAAGTGGAGAAGAGAGGAGAAGCTGAGAAATCAACGTCGTCAGGTGTCCAACTCCTCCAACCATATTCCCATCAGCAGCAGCTTCAACACCAGTGTTTACCAGCCTCTACCACAACCTACTACACCAGGTACTGACAAAGATGTATGCTACATATACTACACATTTGACTGAGTGGCTGAGTATCGAACCATTTTGTTTCATACTTTTTTGGTACCAGCCAAAATGTATCCATATCACATAGTATATGCTGTAGTATCAAAACCTGTGAATTCCCAAAAATTGGCATCAAATGTCTGGTCAGATTCATAATCATTGTCTGATCAGATGGTACCTGATTTAAATCGTGATTTTGCCAGTTTTAGAATGTATTTTATTTAGACAAAGTTCTTGTATGGGTATTAAGACAACATTTATCATTTGAGAAATTTGGCTCTTTTTTTCAATGACAAAAAGGTTTTGTAGAAAAACCTGTTTATATTCCTGAATGCAATGTATTTAAAGAAGTAGAATTATGTTATCAGTACTGAAACAAAGCATGGTTAGCTGTTTGTCACATGCAACTCTATTTCAACTGTTTGCTGATGTTGGCTCACTGTGTGAGCTGCAAATGTTAGCTGTGTATTCAGCCGCATTTTGGTGACTATGATTTTAATAATATGAAATTGTCTTTGACATCATCTATACACATCACAAATTGGAGTTTCAGGAGCAGGGCCGCACCTCAATCACGCCACTTCCAGCATTACCATAAATACCCACCTAACCCATCTCCTCTTTCACTCTCGTATTCTGCACCAGAACCGAGATCACGCAACATCACCTCGAGCACACTCAGAAAAGTGAGCTAACGTTTCAACTTCACCCTACAAGCAACTTCATCCATCCACTCACCTCATCTTGAATATGGACTTCGTCTCACTATCCCCATCGGACGATGAATTATTCGGACAAAATCAGAATGACCACGTTCAAAGTGTTGCCATTGTCTCGACCACTACAGCCTCACAACAAATAGCTAGTCGCAGCGTCACCACGCTCCAGCGAGGTCCCCCGACGACCAGACTTCGTTAATAAAATTCCGACCAGACTGTTGCCACTCAACTACTACTACAAAAATGCTAATAGATAAAGGAATTGTTTTTCACAAAACAGACAACAAACCATAACTTTCCAATGCTCTCATGTCAGTC
Source organism: Siniperca chuatsi (assembly GCF_020085105.1). Taxonomy (NCBI): domain Eukaryota; kingdom Metazoa; phylum Chordata; class Actinopteri; order Centrarchiformes; family Sinipercidae; genus Siniperca; species Siniperca chuatsi. Next base: position 2,588,800 of record NC_058045.1, on the reverse strand, counting down.
TGTCATGCCCACAGTTCCATCAACACAGCGCTCTTCCAGGTGACATCATCACATTAGTGCCCACGTTAAAGGGACAGTTTACCTATATCCTTCAGCTCAAAGACAGCAGAAAGGCCAGCAACAATGAACAATGGGAGTCATCAGCAACCACCTCTCATCATATCTTATATCACCTTCAGGTGGAGCAACCGACATAATAATTCACACTCCACCTCTGATCAGGTTTTTCTACACCAGCAACAGCAGCCGACAATATCCAGGACAATTTACCCCGGGACGTCAGTGCCCTCTGTCATCCAGCTCCAGCAATCACATCAGCCAGCCTTAGCAGGGGAACCCTGTACTGGGATGCCTGAGCCCCCTGCTGCCCACTTCCAGCAACGCAGCAGCTCCCTCTGGACAGGGCTATCTGGTCGTCATTGGAATCATCGCCAACTATCACGGGCAAACTTGAGAGATCAACGAACCATAACATAGACAAACTCTTACTGAAGCCAGCCGGGAGAAGAGCGAAAACATGTTTTCCATTGAGAAAAGCTTCAGTGCCATTCTTTGCTCTTCTTTCAATGAAGAAATACTCTCGACGTCTGATATCACTGATGCTAGCAGCATATACGCTAACCTCTTTAGCATTGTTCTTTCACTTAGGTCACTTCTCACACACATCATCATGCACACCTAGCATTAGGGCATGCCCGTAGCTCACGCCGTAGCTGCCAGTACTTCCTTATAAGATGCTAATTGATGAGATCAAACCGTGGTGCGGACACAACTGCATAGCTCAAAGCTTGGCAAGATGGATTCTCGTGATTGCAACCATCAACTTCACTCCGTCTATAGCCAGTCCTCCCATTTGTCATCCTAACTCTTTTATCTCCCATCCTTCTCCAGTTCCCACCAGTCTACACCAACAGATCATAGACATACACAGATCTTTCATCATGCCTTCCCTTCATCAACCACCTACAGGCAGATTCCTCAAAGAACACAAACAGCACCTCTAACTGAAAGGAAGAACACCCATCTGTTCCAGAGAACTTACACGCACAGAGTTTGCTTATGCGTCTCTTCAGAGTTTTATTTTGCCAGTTACATGGCCATCATCCTTAATCTGGCCCTCCATCTTGGAGGCAATGGTTTCTACCAGTATCACATCCACTCTGCCTCCAAAGCCTCGCAGCTCATCTTCAATGAGGAAACATGCTGCGGCATACAGCCCTACCATGTTCCACGTGTGGTGTCCAGTCTCACCCAGCCTCTTCCTGCTCTATTCCCACCCCTGGAGCTCGCAAATGAATGCCAGGTCGCTTCCTCCACTCTCTTCGAAAGCTACCCCGTAATAGTCGCAGCTATTCTGTGGGGCCCCGAATGGTCCCGTAAGTCCATTCTCGTCTACTCTGACAACCTCGCAGATGTAGACATAATGAACAAAGTTCGCTCCAATGCCCCATCCATCATTCTGTTCATTCACACCTAATATGGCACTCCATTACACACCTATATGTTCTCTGCGCAGCTTGTGTTCCTGGTCATTCCAACGCCATCGCTGACTCTCTCTCCTGTTTCTCATTTCCCGCAATAGCATCCCCGAGCACTTAAAACAAATAATGAGCCATTGGTCCTCTCAAGTACACCACTGTTGTGTTCATTCAGATCTCAAAGATCTCGAACCCGCTCAACTTGTGTCAAGTAACTGGAGGCTTTTGGGGGTCTGTCGTGCCCTGGTGCTATGGTGGATTCCCCACCAAAGCTTCCATGAATGACACTTCTTGCATTCCCATAAATACCCACCTAACCCATCTTCTCCTTTTTCGCTCTCATATCCTGTGCCCCTTGCCCACACCCCTTTCTTTCTCCTATTTCTCCCCTCCTTCCTACTCTCCACAGGGACTTACATAGCTGGTTTTGACATAGCTGGTTTTGACACAGTTGATCTTGATTCTGGCGCTTAAGGCCAGAGTTTAGGGGTTACATTACATTCATTCAGCAGAGGCTTTCGTCCAAAGCGATTGCCATTTTCCCCATGTACAATTCCAGGGGGTTTCATGTCTTGCTCAACAACATTTGGACATGTGTCGGGGATTGAACCACTAACCCTACAATTAATGGATTACCTGCTCTACCACTTGAGTTCAGGTGATAGAGTTTTGTATCACAACTTGACATTTAATTGTGACTTGCAAAACAATGACTTGAACCAACTATCTCCCCTTCCCCTGCTAATGTCATAGAGATATTCTTATAGCTTGTATGTTCAGTTATATTGCCTGGGATACTGTACAAATCTCTTTGTTCTCTCCATTTATCCATGCCTGTTTCTCTAGTGTCGTTCTCATCAGGGTCCATGTTAGGAAGGTCAGATCCAGTTCTGTCCAACAGCTACAGCCTACCAGCCATGCCCACCTTCAGTATGGCTACCAGCCTGCCTATGCAAGTAAGATTATTTTACAATACAGCACAAAACACAACTAATCAAGCACTGGAACACCTCAAGTTAGAGATAGCATCTTCATGTGTGTCAGTATCTGACTTTAGCTTGGGCTGGCTGATATACATGTGAACAGATGTGTTGACTACAGTTGCTTAGAACATTTTTGTGGGAATGTTTGTCATGGGTGAACATGGCTAAATATAAACCTCCAACTTTGGCAGTGCCTTGAGCTATACAGGAACCTGAACCACCATCCCTGACAGTATGGATGAGTCAGAGGCTGCAGCAAGAAAACACAGTATTGTCCAAAAAAGGAGTTGAGCTTTGCTCAACTTTGGCCACAGCACAAAGTGACATCATGTGGGAATGCACTGCATTGGCCAATCAAATTCAAACAAGCACAAATTCCTTGTAGATTTTTTGTGATGTTGCACAGGGTATCTGTTGGTAAGAGGGTAATCCTCAGGATTGTCAATGGAGGATAAACGATTGGAGCCATGATAACTTTCCAGAGTTGTAGATTCCTTCTTCATACTATTATAAACTGCTGTGCAGTATTTTGGTGTCTGATAAGTTTTGATGTACAGTATATCTCAAACTGGACTTCCTGGCTCGAATTTCATCTTCTCATTTGTACCTGTAGCCACTGGCCCATACAAAAGCCGCTACTTTGCATGTTTTTAACGCACAGCCAGACAATCTACATGCAATATCTTGTTGTGAATATTCTGGAAGGATCTGAGACCACCAGCATGGCTGACAATGTAAGTCTCACTACAAAGACACATCAGACTGAGAGCTGAATGTCTTGTCACTTTTACACACCTCAGAGTGATGTCGAGACTTATTGAACATACGTCTTCACAGTCTGGGATAGGGGAACTGCAGATTAAAGCCACGGTGGTTGCCACTTGATTAAATTGTTAAAAAAAATGTTAAGCAGTCTTTCTTGAACAAATATGCCTCTTCACCCTAATATGGCTCGTATAACCTTTCCTGTGCAAAAAAAGGTTATTAATTGAGTGATTAATTATTAAAGTGAATCAATGCCGACTTTAAAGAAATGACTTTGATAGTTACAAGGCTGTAACAACACTGTTAATCTTGCATGACAACTACCCAATGGTGAATGGCTCATCAGAGTGTTATATTCAGCTGTTATAATGGGTAATATTAATTTGTGTTTCCAGGCATCCAGCCAGACCTCTTATTCCTGCATGCTGCCCACCAGTCCCACTGTAAATGGAAGAAGTTATGAGACATATACTCCTCCTCACATGCAGCCACACATCAACAGCCAGTCAATGACGTCCTCTGCAACATCCTCAACAGGTAGGAAGTTACCAACTGGCTACTGTTTGAGCTACCTCTGCCTGCGTGACTGTGTTTGTTGTGTCATGTCTGTCTTATAACTGTACTCCAATGACCTCTTTGTTCTCCTTTTACCAGGTCTGATTTCCCCTGGTGTCTCAGTTCCAGTCCAAGTTCCAGGAAGTGAAGCTGACATGTCACAGTACTGGCCACGCCTGCAGTGATGTCATTTCTCACGGCAATCGTTCTTGCCTGCAGTGATCATCAGCTGTGACTGCTGCAACAGGACTGTATGGGACATCATAACCTAACCCTACTTTACAGCTTGAATGTCAAAAAGGACTTGTCATTGACTGAAACAGACTGCACTGCAGCAAATGAAGGAGTTTGAGTACTCTTCCAATTGAAGGGTTTTAATATTACTGTAAACCAGTACAAATCCAGCTACAACTGGATCAAAGGTCTTGGGGAGCCTTGGGGTCAGCTGCCATTCAAAGTTTGGCTGGTGAGGACACTCTGGCACTTGCTCAGAGTGAAAAACGTTAGCCTGAGCTGTACTCAGGAAGCTCAGGAAGGTGGGCCGTCCTTTGGTAATAATAAACTCCAGATAAGAATAAACTGGTCAGTGTTCATTTGGACATTCTGTGGGAAGACATATTACCTCCACTTTCAGTTTCTAATTTATATCATGTTGGTGTATTTGTAGCAAAAACAAAGATGTTGATTGAAGTGTAAAGGGAAGAACGTAATGAAACTTGAAATGAACTATCTGCTCTGAATTTGTTTCATCAGCAGATTCCAAAATCCCCAACCTGGAATGTGTATAGAATTTCAGAATGTGTGAAATGTGTTTGGGATTGTAAAAACTCTGACCTTGATGTGATCTGCTAAGTGGCTAAGTGATTTTAAACTGAAAAACTATGTCCATTTGGCAGGGAAAATCTCAGTTTGTATTAATTCCAAAGTTCCTATGTCCAGAAATGCAACAGTAAAGCTATTGAACTATTGAAAAACTGGAAGCAGAACAAACACTTTGCTAGCTCATAAAAAGTGAACATTAGATTGTGTCTGGGATGTAAATCTGTTTCTAATTTCAAAGTGTAAAGTATTTGTCTTCTCCACTGATCTGGGAGGGTTTCCATAATAAATAAATAAATAAATATGTTTTTCAATTATATTCCTTGTTATATTCTATAGTATTGTTATAAATTTATTTATAGCATGGTGAACCATCCCTGGTGCACCTGAATATATAAGCAAGTGTACAGCCCGATGAGAAAAGCTCTGAATTGAAGTGGAATCTAGTCTCCATCACTCCAGTAGAGCTCCATAGATTTGGAGAATCTATGACAAGAAGCATTGATGTTGTTCTGGAGGTTTGTGGTGGAACACCTTACAAACATACATGTTTGGTTTTATCTGCAGTATGAAGACTTTCAGTCATTCAGGACACAGGACACAGAATAACTAACTCCAGAGTCCCGAGTAGTTAGAGTGCATGCAACATAACTGCAACGTTGCCGGTTCGATTCCTCTCCCCCCGTTTCCTGTCTACCTCTTCACTGACAACTCTCCAATACAGAGGAAAACTAACTCCAAGACAAGTGGATTCTTTCGTTTTAGAAAGACGTTATACAGCTCATCCCAGAAGATCAGTTCTACATGAATCACTCAAAAACTGCTGTCACATCACGGGGATGATAGCTCACCAGATAGGTCGCTTGCTAGCTAGCTTGAGGTAGGTATGGTTAGGGTTAGGATATATATTCCAATCAGCAGGTCAGCTTGGCTCCTTAAATAATTGCCGGACCCAATTGTGGAAGTAACCTTATCGGTCAGGCTTCTATTTTCTTATACAAGCTTCTTTTGTAAAAAATTAGCTTCTCTGTATTTTCAGTATTAACTCTTTTTAACCAGTAGCTATATGTTGTACACACAGTACATGGAGCAATAAGGTCAGTACGAGATAATGCACACCCCAGTGCACCAAACTATTTTAAAATTTTTATCATTGTATAAATTAACTATTAAAAAAACAACAGTTCATTTATACAATGTTGTGTCGTTCATTTTGCTGTTGTTGTCATACTGCACTCTGATTGGCAAAGCTGTTTCAGAGCAATGAGACCAGTAACTGGCTTAGAGCATATTTATTAATCCTCACACCCTCCAATCTATACTCCACTTCACCCAGCTCTTTTGCACTAATCACTGCTGCACAACCGTGGACCAATATAACAGGTGCGTTTGGAGATACTTACTCAGTTTGATGCAACCTACTGCCTTGTGCTTGCCTTTATGCTTGCGTGATTAAAATAGGACCCCAAAGAGCAGTCGAATAGCCTTCATGATGGTGGACGGTCAAGCGAGGAGTGAGGAATGATCAAATAAGGGAACTGGGATGTACACCAAAAGTACAAGAAAAGTCTTACAAACAGGTGTGGCAAACAAAGTTTGTTGTGGTGATTGTCAGCACTTATCTTACTCGGATGTGTTTATTTATCTTCTCTGATAGCTTAGTCAAGACTGCAACTGGATCACATATGTATTATGTCAGGTAGAAACAGGATGAAAACAAGGCATCTTGGACAGTAATGTAATGGGGTGGGATGTTGCTGTCTGGTCCTACTTATGACACAGTTGCCCAGTGCACACACAAGCTAGTGTAACCAGTCCAATTTAGGTATTACTGTATGTTTAATACTTAACTCTGCATTGATACAAAAGGCAGCATCACAGTTTTCATTTAAGTTTTAATTTTTAACTTTCTTCTTGACCTTGGCAGTGTTTAGTTCAGATATTCAACAATACTGTTAAATGTTGTGGATCGTTCCCCCCAGGTGAGATTTTTTGTAGATCCTCCCCGGCTTTGGCCTACCGGCAGCAGCCTGGGGCTGTGTAGCTGTCTCCTGCAACAACACTTTCATCCAGCAGTCATCACCAAGCACTGCAGGTACAAGTCTTATTTTACAGTTTCATCTAAAAGTTTTTCTGTCAATCTTATCTGTCAGCATGGGGCCAAAAAAAGACAATCAAGAGGAGGATTCTTTGGCATTATCCATGGTGAATGAGCTGCTTGACCAACAGAAGTAATTCTTTAAAGACCTGATGGATCAACAAAAAAAAAAACTGTAAATCATTCCAAATGTTTGTTGACTCCACCAACCAAAGGGTTGACAACATTTTGAAAGACGTACAGGTTATTAAAAACAGCCTGCAGTGATCTCAGCAGAACATGGATGAGTTAAACAAAAAGTTCTATGATAACTCTGACAACCTTAAGACCATCTTTGACAGATCTCTGCTTGTGCAATCCTCTATTGACAAACTCACTGCTAAATCTGAATATTTGGAGAGTCAGTCAAGGAGGAACAATAATGTCATCATTGGAGTACCTGATGAGAAAAATGAATCATGGCATGTCACAGAATCTAAAGCTAAACAACTGCTTGTTGACAAGTGGGAACTTCATCCAAAACTAATTGAGATTGAATGTGCACATCGTAATGGAAACTATGATGAGTAATCCAACAAGCCGTGGTCAATTGTCATGAAATTACTCAGAATTAAGGATAAAGAGGAAATCAAGACAAGGGAATGGTAGCATATTTACGATATGACCAGCTAATTGTTCACCCACCTCAAGATCTAATATCTCGCCCCTCATGAGTGAGCTTATCTCCCTCTCGCTCCAATTGCAGTATCTGTCTCTATTTCAGCCTCCCTTGCTAGGGATAGTAATAACCTTGTCTTGGTCTCTTCCAATCCAGTGAGTGACTTTGCAGCATCTTCCAACTACTTAAATCTGTCACCTTTCTCACATGCTGATCCTGATAATCATTTTAATGTTTTTAATCAAAAGTTAGATACTTGCAAATATTATACTGAAGAATCTTTAAAATCAATGTGTCTATATAAATAAAATATAAAGAATTTCAATTCATTCAGGCTATTTCATCTGAATGTTAGGAGTATGCCAAAGCACATTGAGTCGTCAACTGACTACTTTGCCTTACTACCTTTACACTTTTCTATTGTGAGTCTTACTGAAACTTGATTAAATGACTCTAAAGTGTCTCTCTACTCAGTAGACGGCTACAATCATTTTTTCAGCCATAGAAATATAGACCAGGTGGTGGAGTATCCCACTTTGTCAAAGAGTCTATTAGATAAACTCACACAAAATGTAGTAATTGGTAATCCTAATACAGACAGTTATATTATCAATATTAAATGAGTTAATAGGTGCACTTTGTTTTTCAGGCCATGTTGTTATTGGCTGTGTATATAGACCACCAAGCTGTAATGTTAACTCTTTTGTTGATGATCTTGATGCACTTCTGAACACTATTGACAAGTAGTACAAACCTGTTTTAAATTAGGTGATTTAAATATTAATATACTGCAGTATATTAATATTTAAATCACCTAATCACCTGACTCAGAAAAAAATGTGAATCTATTTTTTGCAAATGCCTTCTATCCCCTTATATCACAAGCCACTAGAATCACTTTATCCAGTTAGTCATTGATATACATTATTATTACCAACTGTACAAATAAACATGTGTCTGGTATACTTGCTACTGATATATCAGACCACCTTCCTATTTTTGTTTCTACTATTCTACTGAGCAAGTTGTTGAAAATACTTTCTCAAGAAATTTCAGGATGTCCAATGTGAAAAAAAATGTTGATAAACTCTCTGGTATTAAATAGGATAAAATTGTGACAACAAATGATGCATCTAAAGCGTGTAATCTTTTTAGTGATGAATTCTTTGGCACTTTCAATGAATCCTTTCCACATGAAAATTGAGCTATCAAACCTAAAGCTTGTAAATCTTGGCTGACTAAAGAGTTGAAAAAATGTGTCTCTAGGAAACACAAACTATATAACGACTATCTAACCAATCCCTCTCCCTTAAATCTGAAGTATTTACTTAATCATATGTTGAGAAAATCAAAAAGACAATATTATCAATATCAATTTAATATATTTTAAAATGATTCATTAATGACATTATAAATATGTCTTCTTACGAAAAATTGCCCCAAAATAAGTTTTATATTAATAATACCATCATAGAAAATTTCACTGTGATTTCCAACAAACAGTAACTATTTTGTCAATATAGATCCTGCTTTGGCTGCAAAAATTCCTATCATACCCATTTGTTCTCCTAATATAGAGTTGTTATGTGCCGTAGTGTAGTGGGTGTGTCTTTCTGTGCTCTCCTGTCTCTCTGTGTTTCTGAAGGTATTGCCCTCCCTTGCCTAGCAGCTGCAGGGATTGATTGGTGGTAGCTGTCAGAAATCACCTAATCAGGACCAGAGTATAAAAGGCATGGAGAAGCTACAATTTTTGTCAGTGGACCATTGGGCAGCATAATGTTTGGGTTTTAGTGGGTGTATTTAGTGGGTGTTTCTATGCCTGGCTGGTGTGTTGGATAGCGTGGTGCTAGTGTGAGTTGCAGCATTAGTGCTGTGTGTCTGTGTGTCTTCCGCTACAGGTTGTGTTTTTATTCAGTGCCTGGTGTTTGAAGACTGGGAGGAGCGGCCAGATGGCAGCATACGTGTGTGGTGTGGTTCGTCACTCGCGTGAGCTTATAGTTATACACTGTGACAGGTAGGAACTTCCTTCTTAAAAGGGAAAGTGATGAAGCGCTGTTTTTTGATCTTGGTTTGACTTTCAAGTTAACTTTATCTGTCTTTTTTGTTATAGGTGGACCCGCCTCTTCTCGTTTGATGAAGCACATCTCTGTTGAACCTTGTATTTACTTGTAAATTAACTTTTTTTTAAAAATTAATTTTATTTTCGTTTATACAACTGTTTTCCTCTCCCTCCTTTTTAAAAACCTGGGATTATAAATTAATTTGTTACTCCCCTCATCCTCTGGACTTTTCGGGGACATAAGAGTCTATTTCCCATCTACTTTCATTCACTTTTTCTTCTGTAAGTGAGCAAAAAATATGTAATGTTGTATCAAGTTTTAAGCTAACAGCTGCTGGCCATGATGATCTTAAAATGAGGTTACTGAAACAGTGCCTCCCTACTATACTACAGCCACTGTGTCACATCTTCAACTGTTCCCTTCACACAGGTATTGTACCAGATCAACTGAAATGGGCCAAGGTTATCCTATTAGTCAAAGATGACAATCCATCATTATTTTCAATTTATAGACCAATTTCTTTATTACCATGTTTATCTAAAATACTTGAAAAAATTGTGTACAGTAGATTAGTCAAATACTTTATGGATAACAGGTTACTATATGACTATCAATATCTCTATGGCCTTGGTCCTGATAGCTGACAGAATAGTTACAGCTTTAGACAACAAAGAATTCACAATTGGAGTATTTATTGATTTTTCTAAAAAGCTTTTGACACCATAGATCATAAGCTTATTAAATAAGCTTCAAGCTCATGGTGTTATTAGTACTGAACGTAACCGGTTTAAAAGCTACTTGCTTAGTTCAATTCCAAATGCAATATTGTTGCATTTGGAATGGAACTAACTCATCATACAGCCACATACAGTGTGGTCTTCCACAAGGTTCCATGCTAGGTCCTCTTTTATTTCTTATATAATATTTATTTGCACTTGATATTTAAAAAAAAGCACTCTTATATGCTGATGATACCAATATTTTTCTTAGACAAAGAAGAACATACGTTGATAACCTGTATGAACAATGTTCTAGATAGGATGGATATCTGGTTAAAATGGAATAAGTCATCTCTTAATGTTAAAAAGAGTGCTTGTATGATCTTCAAGCCTAAAAGTAGAACTCTATCAGATCATCTTTATCCCATTCTCATAATCAATAATACAGTTAGATAATAAAGTGCTTGAATATGTTTCCCATGTTAAGTTCTTGGGTGTAATTATTGATGAGTTTGACTAGAAAAAAAACACTTCTCATATGTCTAACAAAGTTGAAAAAAATATTGTATTATTAATATTGTATCGTATTTTACAAGAGTAAGACATGAAACAAAACGTTCTGATCTATATTACTCTATGATTTATCCTTTCATATCTTATGGCAATATAATAAGGGCAAGCACGTGTAAAACCAGTCTCTATTACATCTTTTTATGAAACAAAATTGTTAGAATGGTCACTAACTCTAGCTGGAATGTTCATGCTGCCCCCATTATGTCAAACCCTGGAGAGAAAATATATTTGACATCAATAAATATAGGTACTTTTGTATTTCTGTTAATAATTTACTTCACAGTTTCTTTGTAACTAGATCCCACATCCACTGTTATCACACCAGATCTGTGGATCTTCTACATAGCCAGTTCTACAGAACTAGCCTTGGCCAGTTTTCCATTAAGTACAGAGGTCCAGTTATATGGAGCCGCTTTTCTGCTTCACTTCGCAGTCACTCGTCATTTCTGATTTTGGAGATCTTAAACAACTTCTCTTGATCGAGTACAGTACTAAATAAAAGAGGTATGATAGCAGTGCAAATACTTGTTATTGTAAACCTTGTTTTTAACCTTTTTATCTCTAGTATTTCTTGTTTGGAAATTGTATTCTCTTTTTTCTTTTAGATACTTGAAAAATATTTATGTCTGTTTGTAAAATTGTGGGAAGTATAGCCTAGTTGACTTTAATCTCAATGTTAGGTGGGTTTCTTCTATTTCAATTAAATTTTATTTATACAACGCCAATTCATAACAGAAGTTATCTCATTGCACTTTTCCTATAAAGCAGGTGTAGACCGTACTCTTTATAATATTAATTACAGAGACCTTTTAAGAGGCAGAAACCTTGGACAGAACCAGACTCAATGGTGGGCGGCTATCCGCCGCTGCTGTGCTAGGTTTTGAGGGGGGGAGGGAGGCACAATGCAAATACCACGTAGAATTTATTATATATTTTTAAATAGAATAGTAATTGTAGTGTTAATATTAATAAATTAGTAATAATAGGAATGAAAGCTATAGAAAAAATAATGTCAGTATTAGTAACAGAGCCAATAACAACAACTGTAGTAGCTTGTAGTAGTAGTTTGAGCAGGAACACTTGATTCTATCGCCCCTCTAAAAAAGAAGATAATAAAACAAAGAAGGTTAGATCCATGGTATAACCCCTAAACCCGCAAATTAAAGCAAACATTGTGAAAACTTGAAAGGAAATGGCGTTCCAACAACCTGGAAGAATCTCGTTTAGTCTGGCAAGATAGTCTTAAAACATGTAGGAGGGCCCTCCGTAATGTCAGAGCAGCCTGCTACTCATCATCAATAGAGAAAAATAAAAACAACCTCAGGTTTCTTTTCAGCACTGTAGCCAGGCTGACAGAGAGTCACAGCTCTATTTAGCCATGTATTCCTATAGCCCTGAGTAGCAATGACTTCATGAGCATGCCTTAAGGACATAAAAACCTGGATGACCTGCAATTTTCTGATGTTAAACTCTGACAAAACTGAAGTTATTGTACTTGGCCCCAACCACCTCCGAGACACATTATCTGAAGATATAGTTGCTCTAGAAAAACTAGTCCATGCATTTGTTACTTCTAGGCTGGACTATTGCAATTCCTTATTATCAGGCTGCCTGAATAAATCCTTTAATTCAATTCAATTTTATTTATATAGCACCAATTCACAACAGAAGTTATCTCATTGCACTTTTCCTATAGAGCAGGTCTGGACCATACTCTTTATAATATTATTTACAGAGACCCAACAAATCCCACCATTAGCAAGCACTTGGTGACAGTGGCAAGAAAAAACATCCTTTTAACTGGCAGAAACCTTGGACAGAAACAGACTCAATGGTGGATGGCCATCCGCCGCTGCTGTGATAGGTTTATAGCGGGGGTGGAGCAAATACCACCTAGTATTTTAAAATAATATTACCACTATCATTACATTATTACTATTAATATAATAATAATAATAATAATAATAATAATAATGATAATAATAATAGGAATTACAGTCATAGGAATAATAATGACAATAATAGAACAGAGCCAATAACAACAACTGTAGTAGCAGTTGTCAAGCAGGAACACGGGGGCAGCAAGTAGTCCCACAACCACAGATCCAGTCTCTGCATCTCTGGAGGCAGAAATACCTGCTGAAGGTGACAGAAGGAGAGAGAGACGAGAAAGCACAAAACTACGGGAGAGAGAAGATGTCGAGTTAGTAACATGCAGTAATGGGATAAAAATGCATACAGATGGAGAGAGAGAAGAGGAAAGAGGTGCATCATGGGAAGTCTCCCGGCAGTGTAGGCCTATAGCATGGTTGATGGTTCAGGACTCACCCAAACCAGCCCTAACGATAAGCTTTATCAAAGAGGAAAGTCTTAAGCCTACTCTTAAATGTGGAGATGGTGTCTGCCTCCCGAACCCAAACTGGGACCTAATTCCACAGGAGAGGAGCTTGATAACTGAAGGCTCTGGCTCCCATTCTAGACTCTAGGAACCACAAGTAACCCTGCATTCTGGGAGGTATTATGAGCTCTTTAAGATGCAATGGCGCCTGACCGTTAAGAGCTTTGGAGGTGAGGAGAAGGATTTTAAATTATATTCTTTTACAGGGAGCCTACAGGGAGCTTATATTGGAGAAATATGATCTCTTTTCCTAGTTCTTGACAGTACACGTGCTGCAGCATTCTGGATCAACTGGAGAGTCTTAAGAGACTTATTCAGGCATTCTGATAATAAGGAATTGCTATAATCCAGCCTAGAAGTAACAAATGCATGGACTAGTTTTTCAGCATCATTTTGAGACAGGATGTTCCAATGTTACGTATCTGAAAGAAGGCAGTACTTAAAGTTTGTTTCATGGGGGAGTTAAAGGATAAATTCTGATCACATAACACACATGTACACCACAGCAGTTTGCATTATTGCCTTCCGATGACCACCATAAACAGCCAAGAACATAGATTTTGTTTGGGGTTATTTTTCCACAGTAAAGTATAAACAATACTAACAGGTCAAACTTTAGTATGTGTCTGTTTTTGGTCTTTCTTCAGGTTCTATACAAAGTTAAGTATGACAATGTTTCTTCTTTATCTTACAGATACTACACAGTGGTTATTAGATGTTTAATAGATTTCAACTTTCAACGGGCCCTCATGGAGTCATATAACCTAATAATCAAGCTGGTAGAATTATTTGTACAACTGAAAGTAAAGAAAGTGTGCGTGTTTTAGCTTGGTGTCTAAAAGTAGCAGCAGTGTTAGTACTATTACTGTAGTGTAGACAGTAGAGCAGTGGTACTAGTTCTCCCAGCAGTGGACACTTTTTTTTTAACACTTAGTGTTGATCAAACAGGAGAAATTAAATGAAAAACATGACTGTATAAACAAGACATACCAGTGTGCTTAAATCGTGACATCAAGTCTTGAAGGAGATTCTTGTCCATCACGTCCTCATCATTTATTTAAAAAAAAAAAAAAAAAAAAACATAGATCACATTTGAATAATTTCTATTTCTAGTGAGGCAAAAAGTAACAATCAGCTGATCGAATGCACCTGTGGCAAACAGGTGCATTCGATAAGCCATGTGTTTTTTTTTCCTTTTGCCTCACTATACAGTATTGGTCTCACAATACCTGTACAATATGCTGGACTGGACAGGGGACTGGACTGGACTTAGGTCTTGATAAAGTAGCAGTTATCAGCTCTGCACGCAGTGGCGAAAGCTAACACAAATAAAGATCCAGCAGCGTAGTACCTATACAAACAATGAAGCGTGCCTAGCACGGAATGTCACAGTAAACATGAGCTGGCCCATTATATCCTACAGCAAAGTAAAAATCACAACAACGACACTCACGTAAAACAGTTAAACCTCTCTGCCCAGACAAGCCTCTTACTTGAGATCGCTCTTGGTAGCGATTTAATTTGTCAGTCCGTTTGGATTATCTGGCGGAATCTTCTCGGGCACGTATACTGACGGTGGCTGGGGTGTCGCTTTGTTGGGAGTTTCAACAGTGAAGTTGTTCCTCAGGCAGCAGCAGAGGGAGGCAGCAGATTCGACTTGGTGTCGAGGAAGCAGGGCGCAGCAGTTATCCTTTCTTCCGTGAAGAAAACGGTGAAATCCAAAACTTCCTTCTGCAGGTATGAAATTGTTATGTGGTGTATAAGAATCTCTTTCAGGATCCAAAAGGTGTTCAGCAAGTAGAGATCTTCACCTAGAGAATTTTAAAGTTCAGCATTAATTCTTTGCCTCTTGTAGCAACAGAGTTGCAGTAGAAAGGTGGGGCACACGCTCTGAGTTTATAGGCTTGATGACATCATGGCTGCAACGCTAGAGTTTCCTGTGCTCCTGTGGCGGCTCGTCCAGTAGGAATACTGTAACAATACTGTTTCACAGTAAAATGAAAATAAACATTTACATTTCAATGAACAAGTAAAATGCTTACCAGGACTATCACATCTGGCATCACCACAGAGTTCAATTTTCTTTTTAGATGCCATTTCCTGAGTGAGGCGCTCCATGATTCTGATGTTGATCTCTGTATGCATATTGAATAACTGGTATGAGGTCCACTGAATGACAAAACTGGGTTTGCTTTGGAATTTGTACATAGTTCTGCCCAGTCTGCTATGTCTGTGTGTGTTGGTCCAGTAATATCTGTAGCTGCACATATCAGAAGATTGTTTCCAGTCATCCCTCTTCAATCAGGACATGATGCCAACTTTTGCGTGTCCATTTAGGCAGGTCCACTGATTTTAATTTGGCTGGACTTTCTTTCAACTTTTTCTATGCCACAGCCACATTTGCTGCATGTTTTAAAAAGTTCCATAAGCTTTGATTCGTTCACCAGCCACTTGTATTTGCAGCCCATCCTCCTGGAGTATCTCCATGGGAGCATCCAGAGCCAGAAGCCAATCTTGGGCTGGAAGGCAAGGTGGTGCAAAACTGATGTCTAAGGGATCCACAATATCCATCTTCTCGAAGCTCATGTTCAGGTTGCTCACTTCAGGTCCTGCTGCACCTTCCTGTTGAGTCTGAAGAGACAGGATAGTTGTGGAATTTATAACGGCAATGATGTGTTGATAGTGGATTTTGAATCTAACGTCAACAATAGTACTATGTAGATCTGATAACTGTATGATGAAGCCACATTTTTCCTTTTACAAAAAATGACAAGACATTCAACTCACTCGTGATACATCTTCACTGGCTGTATGGAGAAAGAAAGTGGTTGATGCGGTGGCAAACCTTGTTCACAAAATATTATACACTGAGTGTCACTCCAGTAATGTAAGAGGTGAATGGTTACAATTCAGTTGTTCTGAAAAATGTGTCAGCACTGCAAAGCGTTCCCGTGATTATGCCCAAATAGGAAGCAGTGCAAGGAATGCCCAAATAATGATGGCTTGGTGCGTGGTGGACTTAAACGAAGTAGTGTCAAGCTAGAGGAGAGACTAGGCCCAGTTGATTCAGATAGTTCTTGATCTGCTCTGTGTTGCATCTTGGTAGGAGTGGATTGTGGGCCTGGTGCAAATTTGCTTGCTTTGGGAGAAACATCACTGCCATCACTTCACTAAAAAAGTAGAGAAGCAGTTAGAAGCAGGCAGAGATGGGGCAGATCACTATTTATTAACAAAAAAAAGCTTACACTGAATTGGCAGGCAAAGCAATACTCAGCAGGTAAGCAGTCCAAAACATACACACAAGTCCAATGATGAGCAGGAAAATCCACCGAAAGGCAAGATAAAGGGGAAACAAAGACTCCAGATGAACAGATACAAGAAACAAGGGTACTAGACAGAGATACAACAACAAACTGACAATTCAACAAAGGAAGGACACAGACTTAAATAGACTTAGGTTAGAGAGACACAGGTGGAACCAGTAGACACAGGTGAAAACAATGAAAGCAATCAAAGACAGGAAGCAAAATTACCAGACACAAGAGGGAGGGAGAATATTTCAAAATAAAACAAGACAAAAACCCAAAACCATGACAAGAATAGCCATATAGTATGGAGGTGTGGTGTAAACATTACACAGTCATAGAGCTATGGTTTGGCAATGCTGGAGAGAATTCTTCAGTGAGTCTTTCAATGTCGACAGTATTAGAACAGACTGTGTTAGAAGCTCAATGAATAACTACCATCATCATTAATTGCCGGTAAGTATCTCTATATGTCCTAATGAATAGGATATGCAAATGTAGGCATAAAAATGGTCTTGTTGGTCGTATAATATCTAAGCATAAATATCAAATTTTATATGATGCACACACTTAATATGCAATAATATTACCCAGATAATGTCAGCTTATTCTATTATTATGAATGTCAACTGCTGAAAAGGGGAAATTAATCTACATAGATATTTTTTATTATCAGTCATGAATTTGTTGATATTTTGCACTACTGGCTTATTGAGATATTGTTTTTCCCATTATCCTACCATGCTTTTGTGTGTAATGATGCCAGTTCAACACAATAACTTTAGCTAATAACATTACCTCCATTCTGTCTGCAGCAGGTCTCTCCACTCTTGAAACAGCATTTTTCTGTTTTCTGTTTGTCATCCTTGTAAAAATGGTCACTGCAGACCTGATGGTCTGCAAGGTGCAGTGTATGGACAGGAGTGTTAGCATCCAATTGTAGCACAACAAGCCACAACTTCAGTGGGTCTCTATCCAATAAAGGTAGTCTATGAAATCTGGGCAAAGTTTTACTCGACATTTTGTTGGCAGAATTTGGAAATGGGCAAACACGAACCATTGTTTTTTTTATCTTTTAAATAACACTAGGCTATGCTTTCTGTACTCCAACACAACAAACTCTTTCCGGCACTCCTCACTCCAACTCTCACTCACCTTTCCACTGTTGTCTTCCAGCAACAAGTCTTTTACGAGATTTCAGAACGAGACTCCTTGAGCGAGACTTGGGTTAAGGTTAGACTAGATCAGGCAAAAGGTAAAGAAAAACATTTTATTTCTCTGTGCCGTCTTTTCCACAATGTTGTCAGACACTTATAATAAAAATCTGAGCTTGTCAGTGGCAAAAACAAGCATTTAGTGGACATACATTGATGTTGTGTAATTGCCCTGAAGGATAACATTGCAGACGGTTTTGCAGCTGCCGGTTGCATTTGTTGTCCCCATTAGTCACTTAGACACAGATTTTCAATTTTATGAGTCGACGAGGATTGTGTGAAGTTAGGTTTGGTCTCTATGTGGCTAGGGATGGAAACTGGCAATATTGCAATAACAGCACACACTCACACAACTACACACACTCACACAAACACAGACACAATACTTTCAAAGGTACACCCAAATTTGATACACTGCAAATTCAGAAGTGAGGCATTGTTGAATAGAAAAAACTATTCATTGGCTCTCTCCCTCTATTTAATTCATTCATTCAGTCTGTCGTTTCTTTCTGTCTTCCATCGGCCAGCGGGTGGCTGCAAAATGAGAAAAGGGTCAACCTCTCCTCATTTACCTAACAAAAGACTGGAAAAAAGAGAGAGAGAAAGAGGAGCTGACGGCTGTCACAGTGAGAAGAGAGAGGCGATCCAAGAGAGATGACCTGCAGCTTCACTCTGAAAAGTTTCATTCCATTACATCTCACACAATCCACATCATGTCAGCACCTATCAATTACTGTCTGCATCAAACAGCACAATAGGAACTCTAATCATCAAAAAGCATTTGGAGAGTGATCATGATGGCTTCCTACCTTCCACCGCTGAAACAAGAGTGAGGACAAGATCATAAGTTTATTCTGGTCATAACAGGACTGTCATTGTATGTGTGCGTGCGTGCATGCACTCATGTGTGTAACACCGCATTCAGATTCTCTTACTACATCCACACCTCTTCTCTTTCAGCTCACTTTGGAGTTGTATTCAATATAATACATGAGATGGAATTTTTTATTAAATTGGCCACACCCACAGGAAGAAGGATTTCACCTGACAAATTATGTTGATAATAACAAAACATGTTTCAAGGAATCGTATCTACATTCATTGATCATTTTGGAGATGAAAAGAGGCTGTCGAACTCCTGTTCAAAGCTTCCTGTGACAACAGATCTGCACTCACACTCCTCTTCACAGATATCATACAAAATACTACAGAGCACTATAAAAAATATTGTTGGAAACCACCTAAGGAAATCTGTAGTGCAGGTTCTATTTTCTTAAAGCAGAGTTGTTCTGCTGTCAAACATGGTTAAATTGCTTTTCTAATTTTAATGTAGGTTTACTGTAGCCTACGTAGATAATCTTTCTCACTTAAGAATGAATGGTATGGTATTCCATGTCTGTATTATAGTAGTAGTGGAAGCCTTACTGACTTTGTTTCAATTTAGTTGCTATGTGAATGTTGCTAAAACTAAAGTCGGGATCAGACAACACAATGATAATAAGATGAGCATGAGGGGTGAGTGTTGCTGTTTTATCACTCAGTTACATATGTGAAGAAAAAAAATATCATGGAAACTGATCCAGCATAACATTGGAACCCCAACTGCTGCAAACGGGTGTCCAGTGAATGAAATACATGTGTATGTGTTGTCACTAACTTCACAGGCAGGAAGAACAGAAAGAGAAACGGGGAGGAATGAAAGAGGAGGGAAGAACAGAACATTGTTAGTAGATTAATGAAAGAGCTGCCATCCATTCATTCAGTCAGTCAGAGAGACAACAGCTCGCTGTCAGTCCTCTCCTACAGCTGCTGATATCTTCATACAAATATCATCATTTACATTCTAATTAAAAATCATCATTATGTTGATCATTTACATCCTAATGAAATACATTTGCATGGTAATCACAGCAGGATGGTGTTGTGACAGGGAAGCATTCTGCCTTTTCACAATGACTAATAAAGAAACAGACAAACAGAGTGGACAGACAGAGAGATAAAGGCAAACTGAAATGAAACCACACAGAGCAGATGGGAATCAGCTCAATGTCTGATTCACTTTGACATCTTTATTTCAACCAGGGGGAGGTTTTTTTTCCACAGAGACCACTGTACACACATGCCTTAATAGATAAACTCTTAAAAAAAAGGGAGATTTCACTGCTTTTGTCACGTCTAGGCCACATTTGACCAGGTCCAGATCAAAAGCTTTAAACTTCTAACAGTCTGTGTTGGCTTGAACCCTGGAATTGCCGCTTGCAGCTATATGTGTGATGAGAACTGCTGTCCGGCAGCCTCTGATAGTAACTAAATGCAAGCTTAGCAACTGTCAATAGAGAATTATTTCATCAATGGAGGAATCCTATCAAAGCAATTATTAGGGGCCACTGTGGATTAGTGGTAGAGCAGGTCGTCCACCAATCAGAAGGGCAGCAGTTAAATCCCGCCTTCAAGACCCCATGTCGAAGTGTCCTTGGGCAAGACACTGAACCCCAAATTGCTGGGTTGTACCGTGTGTGTGCATGAGTTACTTTCTTGATGAGCAGTTGTCACCTGCCATTCAGTGTGTGAATGAAGCGCTTTGAGTAGTTGGAAAAGACTAGAAAGGCGCTATATAAGTACAGTCCATTTACCTCATTCCGTTTCCTTCAACTTAGCTCTTACAAGTAAATAAAATAATTTCACTTAGCTGATACTATTCAAGGCTAGTATTCTCACAGCTCCACAATAATGTTTACTGAGTACAGATCATTGATTTTTGGCACACATCACAAGCATATTATGCACATGCATGCAAAATATTTTCAGATCAATTTCAGTTCATATGTAGGCATCAATTCAAGATGAATCAGATATCTGGTGATGCCACTGTCATCATAACACAGAAAACAATTTTCATTTCACTGTGATCCTCTGGAGTGCTCTGCTTTTTTGTCTCACATATAACAGAGAGGGGAAAGCGCTGGCAGGGCCCTACCCAGGCGTTACAGGGACTCGCAGTGCTGTTTCCTGGCGGGCCCTCCAGCGCCAGACTTCTGCCATAGCTCCCTTCCAGCTTCATTTATTATCTCTGTCCTGTTTGAACCCACTGCAGATATAAATATATATATGGCTTGTACAAAGGCTTATTTCTGCAGGTAATTTTTATATCATATACATGTGAACTGTAAACACAGGAATCAGCTCTGGTTCACTTTAAAGGTACATGTAAAGAAGCATCCAATATGCAGTGGATATAAAATTCCCAAACTGGGCATCGAGACCCGCAGCATAAACATTGCCTGAAGTCCAAAATACACCTACACATATTCAACCATGTCTATAATAGGATAATTTGCTCTAAAACGCTTGCTCATGGTGGCTTTTGTTGGGTCTCTGTAATTAATATTATAATGAGTACGGTCTAGACCTGCTCTATAGGAAAAGTGCAATGAGATAATTTCTGTTATGAATTGGCGCTATATAAATAAAATTGATTTGAATTGAATTAAAACTAATACTAACATAATCCTTCATGTCCACATTATCTGGCTGCATTGCATTCTGCTTGCTCCAAAGCTCAAACATGTCTTCTTTGGAGTTGAAATGTTTAATGAAGCATTTGAGAAGCAGACCATGACTGCTTTCCTACTCATACTCATTCTCATTTTAATTACTGTAAGCAGCATATTCTTATCTTTATTTTGTATCTGTATTTCATGAATAGTGTACATTAGCGGAAAGAAACCCATGACATTATCTTTGTTTTAAAAATCACTCTGTATTTACTATATAATGCACTAACCTATATTTACTATCTGCCAAATTCTTACTATTACTTACTATTACTACATAGTGGCCTCAAAAAATCCGTCAATTGAGAAAAAAAGTAGTGTCTGTAGCATGTACGCTACTTTCTAACAATCCCCTAAAAATTAGTCACATTTGAAAGATGCAAAAATTACAGCAGTTTGACAATAGACCTGTCAATGATGATGCAAAATGATGATACTTCATAAGCGTCTAAAATGTCAGTTTAGTGCTCACTATAGAGTAAACTATTGTCTTCTATAGGGAATAATTGATGTGTGGGTGAGGGAGAGATATCTGATACAGTTTCTGTTCCCTTTATAAACAAACAAGAAAGACTAATTTTGCTCCATTTTTTTAAAGAAAAACATAGTAATAAATTAAATGCAAGTATTAATTTCATATTAAATTTCAATAAATATAGGAATTTATATACATTCACAAGTGCATTGCATGCTTCAGACATGCAAGCTTGACCCGGTGCTTAAACATAGCAGAGCAAAGAAGAGGCACGAATGAGGCTTGAGACACTCCCACATATACAGTGGATATTGGTCGATAAATCAACAATTTTGCAAACCAAACACTCAATCGATTACTCTGGAAAACAATCAACAGATAAATCCATAATGAAAATAATCATTAGTTGCAGTCGTATACAAAATAGTTAAAATTAGCTCCACTTCAGCCAACTACAACAGCAAAATGCTACTGCAATATATAATAGTTTAACAGTCACAGGGGCCATTTTTCTGCATTAAATACTTTTACTTTAAATGCATTTCCTGATTATACTTACATACTTAAATAACATTTTCAATGCAGGCCTTTTACTTAACAGAGTATTACTGTGTGGTATTAGTACTTTTATTAAGTAAAGGATCTAAATACTTCCTCCACCACTGTGTGCAAACAGTGGTTGCATATTTACATAATTCATTTGAGAAAGGGTTGCACTTATCATGCGCCCAGAGCACACACCAGTTGCATCCAGTGTGTAGGTTTACATAGAAAATAATATGGAAAGCTGTTGTGACATTCATTTTTTGCCATCAGTTTTTTTCGTTTACAGATCACATTTAGAATTTCAACCACCGTGTGTCTTTGCAGAAACTGTCCCTGTTACTCTGGATTATCCACAAAACACACTGGAGAAAGCTTTCATGAGGACTGTTTTATTGTGGAGAGTATTTTACTGAAAGCTAAACTCTGTGCCCACTTATTAGCTTTTTATGGAGCTTTCAGCTGTATCGTATGGTCTTCATGAAGCATCAACAGATGGAATTTACTCACTTGTCATGGAGATGAATCTACTTGTGAGCTCTGATGAAAACAGTGTGATATTGTTGAGAGCTCTGAAAAAAGCTGGTAAGTGCACGTCCAGTTGGGATTGTGTTGTCAAACTATTATCCCTAAACTCAAGAAAGAACTTTTTATGCTGTGTTGTTGACAATGTCATATGTTGCTGTTGAATTTTTCAAATATCATTTTTCAGAGCTGTAAGAAAACCATTGTACTGGGGTGGGCGGAAATCTCAGAGACAGATATCTTAAAACCTGGACAATTAAAACCAAAACTACCTGCATGGATAAATAATAGTAGTGAGAGGATATCTTTCTTTGTAATTTGGGTGAACCAACCCTTAGCTAATAAAATTTTAGATACATTTAAATTCACTGTACACTGGCTTATTCAGCTGAATCTGACATCAGTTTATATCAGATATATCAGATATTAATGATGGCTGGAGGAAAATCAAATGTTCCTTCTAATAAATAGATAGAAAACACCTAATGAAATGTTAGAATGACCAACAGAGTGATGACCAAATGGTCATTCAGTGTGAACATCAGGCAGAGTTTTGGTGTGTCGCACCAACTCCTGAGCGGAGCCTTGTAAAGGTCTTTGCTCTCAGTGTTAGAAGCTTTTCTTCAGGACAAAAGAAGGGTTAGGCTGCTCTGCACATCAAATGTGGAGGTCAAACTGATCCACGTATTAAATAGAGAGGCTAGCCCCGGCCACACATCACACAGCGAGACTGCACTGGGCCACACACTGGACACATTTAATCTGAGCCCGGCTCTCCTATTGAGACAGAGAGCTCAGACAGACAACACACAGCCGAGCAGACTTACATCACCTCTGGCAGCTCGAGTGCTCCTTCTCTTCATGGCTTTTCTCCTTTTCTTACCTTCTACTGTGGACAATCTCCTTATGCCACAATAGCATGGAGGATCCCTTTAGACCACAATACTGTGCTGCTGCAGCATGGACAATCCTGTCCAGCTACAAAGCACAACATTCTCTGCTGCTCAGCTTCAATTAGCTGTGCTCTGATACATCTCAATACAGCTTCAATACGGCTTCAGTAAAATTTAAATATGGCTCAAAACATCTCAATTCAACCTCAGTGCTTCTCAATGCAGCTTCAGTGCCCCATCCCTATGTCTTAATACGGCTCAATACATCTCAATACAGCTGCAGCACATTTAAATACATCCTCAGAGCTGGTCTATGAGACTATTCAGTAGCTCAGATTCTCTACCTGAAGCCCTCAGCGTGCTGGGCTCAGTTTGTTGCTGCTGTGAAAGAATGAGTGACAGAATGGAGAGAATTCCAGTTGGGATGCTCAGTCAAGAGTTCAGCTTGACTCATAACGATGGGAGTTTAACGCTGACTTAACAAACTGAATGGTTGTCAGCGCTGCTAACTGAAGTATGTTGGCTGGCTCTGGATGTCCTCAGAATGACTAACACCACCTTGGATCAACATTTACCCCAAATAACGTGTGCCAGTGTTTACTGTCCTCTTCTGAGCTCTGAATAGAAGAATACACACTTTGACTAAGCTTGTAACTACCAGGTGGAACTCATTTAAAGGAAAAGTGCTTGTTTTTAACCTTGTATCTATGCATTTGATATAGTACACCATGCCACACTTGTCAACTTGTCTGAATTATGTAAAAGGGTACTACTCATCCAACATGGGCTGTATGGGATGAGTTAGCTCAAAACTTTGTGTATCAAAGTTGTGAAGCATGAGAGATTTTTAATGTGTTGTTGACACGTGTTGACCCTCCTCTGGTCAGCCATAGACCATGCCAAGCCATATTCACAGTTCAAGTTTTTTGATTCCCATTAGCACACCTGTTGTAAACCAGATAATATTGCAAGCGCGCATGCTGAGTGATTAGTTACTTTTGTGCAGGTTTAGCCTGTTGTGTTGTTGTGAAGTGTGTTTGACTTTCATGCATCCTTTTTTTGCATTTTTGCTTTATTTAACAGTTTTACAGGAAAAGAGAGATATGACTCTCAACTTTTCCCAACGATGACAGGATCTCGAATGTCCATAAATCTATTTAGAAAACATGTAAAATAAGCGTTCCTTATTACTTCAGATGTTGAAGTGAACTGAGCTAACTAGCATCACAGAGAGTTGAGGCAGAGCAATTGGAGGACATCAGAAGGAAAAAACAGAAAATCATTTCTCCACAAAATATGATCCAGGTTCACCAAAATCAGAGTATATGGTTATAAAAGTTGTAATCAGTGAGCCCCTCAGAAACACTCTGCTCCAGCAGCGTTTTTCCAACCTAATGAATGAGGCAGTGTGGGCTCACAGCACTAGGTGTATGAAGATAACTGGTAACAGCGGCTCACAAGCCCCTTGGCAGGAAGTTGGCCAATCAGAAGAAAGTGGGCTTTTAGAGACCGGCGCTAAACCTGCATGTTTCAAACAGAGGATGAACTGAGGGGCTGCATAAAGGGCTGGTATAAGATAAATATGAAGCTGCAAACAGCCTTGACTGGGCCCTCGCCTCCACGCTCACTTCGGGGGTGCTACAGCCTCAATCTTGTGACCAGAGGCCAGTTGATACTGCTCTGAATCTTCACGACCATAGGGAACTGCACAAAGGAGTTAAATATCACTTCCTGCGTCCACTATGTGACGGTGGAGAACACGCACTAATCATACATGATGTTGACGTATATCAAGTGTAGATCACACAGTATATCTCCTAATTAGCCTGTAAATGTCTTCAGCCAAGGACTCTTCAAGCATGTGAAATTGGGAAAAGATCTGACGATGTGGAGTGGAGTTACACTCCACACCCCATTAAACTAAAATTCACAAGTTTCATAATATTCTATCATCAATGTCTTAAGGCTTTTCTGCAAAAATTTGTGATGGTCTGCCTTTAGGAGATGTACATCAAAGAATAAAACATAATTTCCTGTAGCCAGTAGATGGCGCTATGACTATGACTGAATATTTGCATGTAGATGTCTTCAGGGCAGGACTCTTTGACCATGTACAGTCCAGTTACAAAGTACTTCCTGTTTTATGGCAAAACGCCACGCCACAGCCGTTAAACTTGTGCACAAACTTAGAAGAACTTTTGATCCCGAACGTATTGAGATTACACTGCCCAAATTTGAAGTCCATCGGATCAATACTCTAGGAGGAGTTTGTAAAGTACAGCCTGCAAATGGCTTTTTTAAGTCTGGAGATGATACATCTGCCTCCCAAATTTCATAAATTTCAGAAACAGAATCAGAATCACAAATACTTGATCCCCGAAGGGAAACTCTTTGTTACAGCAGCTCGCCTTTACGTCAGTGCACACAGGAGAAAGTACTAGCAAAAAATAGAATACAATACACTATAAAACAGGTCAGAAAATAAATTAAGTACCAGGTGGGTATAAGTATAAGATAAAATAAGTGTGAGGTACCAAGTGGGTTTACCGGTTGATGATGATAATACAGTATAATAATACAATGTAATAATATAAGTAAAAAGTAGTGGTGCAAGTACTGTCGAGTTAAGTGTAGCTTATTGAGATTATTAAGATGTTGCACAGCAGTAATGGAGGTATATAATATCAATATCCATAAATAGGAAAAACTAACATAGGAAAACTAAATATTGCACGGGAGTAATACACAGAATATTGCACAATTATTCAAGTATGGCAGAGATGTAATGATCAATGTCCAGTTTAGTGACCTAGGGTCATACAGACTAACCCTTAGAGGGAGAAGTTAAAGAGTTTGATGGCCACAGGCAGGAATGACTTCCTGTGGTGCTTTTTGGTGGGATGAGTCTTCCGCTGAAGGTACTCCTTTGCTTGACCAGCACGTCACGGAGTGGGTGGGAGACACTGTCCAAGATGGCATGTAGTTTGGCCAGCATCTTCCTCTCTGACACCACCGCCAGAGAGTCTAGCTCCACCCCCACAATGTCACTGGCCTTACGAATCAGTTTGTTGAGTCTGTTAGCGTCCGCTACCCTCAACCTGCTGCCCCAGCATGCAACAGCATACAACAGCATACAGGATAGCACTGGCCACCACAGACTCATAAAACATCTTCAGCAGTGTCCGGCAGATGTTGAAGGACCTCAGCCTCCTCAGAAAATAGAGGCGGCTCTGGCCCTTCCTGTAAACAGCTTGCGTGTTCTTGGTCCAGTCCAGTTTATTATCCAAGTGTACTCCCAGGTACTTGTAATCAAGCAATGTCCACACTGACCCCCTGGATGGAAACCGGGGTCACTGGTGCCTTGGCCCTCCGTAGATCCACTACCAGCTCCTTAGACTTTGTTGCATTGAGCTGCATCTGGTTCTGACTCCTCACCATCGCTAATACATCCCACCACAGCAGAGTCATCAGAAAACTTCTGAAGGTGGCAGGACTCTGTGTGGTAGCTGAAGTCCGTGGTGTAGATGGTGAAGAGGAAGGGAGAGAGGACAGTCCCCTGAGGGGCCCCAGTGTGTTGACCACGCTGTCCGACACACAGTGCTGCAGGCGCACGTGCTGTGGTCTGCCAGTCAGGTAGTCAACAATCCAGGACACGAGGGGGGCATCCACCTGCATTGCTGCCAGCTTCTCACCCAGTAGGGCAGGCCGGATGGTGTTGAAAGCACTAGAGAAGTCAAAAAACATGATCCTCACCGTGCTTGCTGGCTTGTCCAGGTGGGTGTGGATGCGGTTAAGCAGGAAGATGATGGCGTCCTCAACTCCCAGTCGGGGCTGGTAGGCGAACTGAAGGGGGTCCAGGAGGGGTCTGACCATGGGCCGCAGCTGTTCCAGCACTAGTCTCTCCAAGGTCTTCATTATGTGGGAGGTCAGTGCCACCGGTCTGTAGTCCTTGGAGCCACTGGGGCGTGGCGTCTTCAGCACAGGAACGAGGCAAGATGTCTTCCACAGAATGGGGACCCTTTGAAGACACAGGTTCAGGTTGAAGACATGTTGAAGGACTCCACTTAGCTGGGGTGCACAGGCTTTTAGCACCCCGGAGCTAACGCCATCAGGGCCTGCAGCCTTGTTTGAGTGGAGCTTCATCAGTTGTCCTCTCACCTGGTCAGCAGTCAGGCACACAGCAGAAGTTACAGGTGGGGGAGGTAGGGAGTCATTAGTGTGAAGAGGGCTGTTAGCCTGATGGGTAGGGGGGAGCAGAGTACTCAGAGGAGCTTGAGGGCCGACAGCAGCTGAGTTAGAGGGGGGATGAGCAGGAGCCGGTGTGTCAAATCTGTTAAAGAACAGATTAAGTTCGTTGGCCCTGTCCAAGCTGCCTTCAACTCCTCTGCTGCCAGTCGGTCTGAAGCCAGTGATGGTCTTCAGGCCGCTCCAGACCTCTCTCATGTTGTTCTGCTGGAGTTTCCACTCCAGCTTCCTCCCGTACTTTTCCTTGGCCTCCCTAATTTTCACCTTCACCTTCGGCCTGGATTACCCTCACCTCCTCCCTATTACCATCAGTAAAGGCCCTCCTCTTGGCATTCAGGATGTCCTTGATGTCCTTTGTTACCCAGGGTTTGTTATTAGGATAATAATGGACCATCTTAGTTGGGACATTGCAGTCCACACAGAAGTTAATGTAGCCAGTAATGCACTCAGTGAGCCCATCAATGTCCTCTCCATGAGGCTCACAGAGTGCATCCCAGTTTGTCACCTCAAAACATTCCTGCAGTGTCTCATAGGCCTCCTCTGACCATCTCCTCACTGTCCTTGTGGTCACATGGTGGTGTGAATGGTGTTGCACGCCGATGCCGGGTTAGCGGAGGGGGGGATGTAAACAGTCACAACAATGGCATGTGAAAATTCACGTGGCAGATACTATGGCCGGAGTCCCACAGCTAACAGTTCGATATCCGGGCTACAGATACTCTGCTTGATGGTAACGTGACCAGGGTTACACCATCTGTTGTTAACCAGAACAGCAAGCCCACCGCCTTTCCGCTTACCGCTCCCGGTGTGATCCCTGTTGGCCCGAACAATCTGAAAGCCGTCGATGGAAACATTATCGTCCGGGATATCCTGGTGTAGCCATGTCTCAGAGAAGCACACAAATTTAGGACAACGTTAAAGGCGGGGGCTTTTAGGCTGGACTACTTCAATTCCTTATTATCCGGCTGTCCAAATAAGTCCCTTAAGACTCTCCAGTTGATCCAGAATGCTGCGGCACATATACTGACAAGAACTAGGAAAAGAGATCATATTTCTCCAATATTAGCTTCTTTGCACTGGCTCCCTGTAAAATCCAGAATATAAATTAAAATCCTTCTCCTCACCTACAAAGCTCGTAATGGTCTGGCACCATCGTATCTTAAAGATCTCATAATACCTTATTATCCAACTAGAACCCTGCACTCCCAGAATGCAGGATTACTTGTGGTTCCTAGAGTCTCCAAAAGCAGAATGGGAGACAGAGCCTTCAGTTATCAAGCTCCTCTCCTGTGGAATCAGATCCCAGTTTGGGTTCGGGAGGCAAACTTAGGCTTAAGACTTTCCTCTTTGATAAAGCTTATAGTTAGGGCTGGCTTGGGTGAGACCTGAACCATCCCTTAGTTATGCTGCTATAGGCCTAGACTGCCAGGAGATTTCCCATGATGCACCTTTTTCCTCTCTCCTTCTCTCCCTCTTTGGGGCTCGATCCCGGCTTGCCCCAGCCCACATGTCAAAGTGTCCTTGTGCAAGCCTCTGAACCCCAAATTGCTCCGATGTGTCTTCGGTGAGAATGGGGTGAATGTGATATGTAGTTGAAGCGCTTTGAGAAGTCGGAAAAGATTAGAAAGGTGCTATATAAGTACAGTCCGTTTACCATTACTTTCGTGTTCAGGCCCTAATAATAATAATCTCTTATAATAATTTTTAATGTAAAGCTACTCTAGTGGAATCCCAGAATAAAAATATAGCGCTAGTAGTCTGGTGTAGGCCTTGCCCACTTCCAGAATAAATCAGAATACAGATATTTGTGTAAATAAACAGATACTGATAATAGTGTATTGCATCCCTATTAAGCATAATATCAACTGACATATTAAAGGTATTAAAACTATTTTAGACACAGGATCACTTTACAAACAGAGCTTAAAAAGGTAAAAATGTTTTATGCCATCATTGAACAAAATCTGGAGTTTTTCTAAATTGTCCAACATCACCGTTCTTTCTGGCTAGTGGTGATCACTGAGGAATTGTACTTGTGGCCTTTAATTGAAACATTGGCCAGTGCATATGTTACTCTAAATGATAAATGCTCACATCAGTGCAAATGTTGAATCATATAGTAAATGTCATGCAAAGTGTGATTAAGAGGCTTATTAGAACCTTTGTATTTGTCAAATATAAAATTTTAAGAGCCAGTGAATCAACCCTTTCTTGATCATGTATTTTTTTTAAGTTCCACCCAAATAAAAGTCTCGTGGCCTGTGGGTGAAAATGCACTGCTGTATCAACCAATATTCAAACCAAACAGCACAGAAAGCAACTGAGATGACAAATCAAACCAAAGCAGGCAGATAAATGCGTTACTAATACGTCTTCAAGTTGAAGGAGAGTAATTATATGCACATCACATAGGTGCTAAGAAATCAGAAAACAGCATCAATGAAAAAAGGTAATGCCTGCACACTTACTCCATGCCACAAATGCCATGACAACTTTTCGATCCTACTTGGATCTTCTTCTGGTCAGAATGCTATACTACTACAATACTAATACACCTACAACCAAATACAATTAAAACACATTTTCACGGTTAAATAAAGAACATAAATAGGTACTTATTTGCACAAATAAGCAAGCAGTGACTTATTCACTTTGTCACAGTAATCCTCACCTGGAAAGACACACAAACCTGCATCCCATCAACACACACACACACACAGTCAGATCTGCCACAATTACACTTAAGGCTTCATTACTGTGATGGATTCTTCATTATTAAAATGGATGGGATTTATCCTGGAGGAGAGGAGGTGCAATAAAGATTAAAAATAACCAAATCCTTGGAAATTTGCACTGCAGGAACTACATGGTACACACGCAGAAGAGAAAAAGACAGGCAGAGAAAGATTAACAAAATGCTTACTGGTGCTACACAGGGAACGTCTGGTGAGGTTGCTTTCAGCAGGGATGGATTGAATAATGGGCTACAGTCAATCAGCATATTACATTTCTCTATACAGAGTTCACTGTTCAGACAGTTCTCTTTACCGACATGCAGCTCAGCACAACAGTTAATCTCATATAAAAAATGCACTAATGCAACCAAAACACTTCATACACATCTCAGAATCAACTCTTGTACCTAAACACTAAAAAAATGTGTCTGCCAACAGGAACACTTTGTCACTCATTATATAATGATAAACAAGGTGTAGGGTACGCACATCCAAAACACTTCTACAGGTACTGGATCAAAAAGCAGACTGAAGGAAGAAAATGAAAAGGAGGTTGCACATTCTCTTCCTTTTGTTTGTGTTGGTTTTCCTGTTTTAGATATCAGTGCAAATCTTGGCCAATTGTTAGGCTGTACTTGCTTTTGTTGCTTAAATCCTTTTGGGCTGTATTTTATTTTAAAAAATTGTCTGTGTATTTTTCTATATAGTTTCTATGATAATTGTTTTTTCTGGATGATTTATGTGATTTATGCTATATATTTGACTCAACTTTTGATGTGTTGGATTTAATATGTGCCTGTATAAAATTGATCTTGATGTTTCTGTTTTTGCCCTTTCCATGAAGGCATGCTTTGTCCCCCATGTGGAAGTATCAGACAATGTTGTCCAGCTCTGCTCTGGTCTAGCTTGAGAGTAGATTGACTCTCATGCAGATCACAACCACCTAAGGGATGAATGTGTCTATATTTTGCTTGTTCTGCTTTGTGATGGTGATTTGATAATGCCTGATGAAGATCTCTGTTAAATCGAAACATTTCTCTAACTAAATTTAAATTGCTTGGAGCTATTAGTACAGTGTGTAGATCTTTAACTCATTATGTAATGACCACAAAAATCACTAACAGGTAGCATTACAATTAGTTGTGACTACTGTCTTGTGCCTACGGAACATACAGGCAGGGAATACTGAGATGGAACCAGAATGTTCTTTATTGGATTACTGCCAGATAATGTAGGTGTGTAGGTATAGAGGTAGGGAAGTCTGTAGGAGGAAGGACTCGCTGGAGACAGGAGATCACTGGAGAAATGTTTTATGCTGAGTAGCATGTGGAGTCCTTGTCACAAACGAGGTCGGACCTAGACTGAGGTGAGTGCAGGGCTTTTATGCAGGCTGTGATTGGGAGCTAATGTGGAGCAGGAGTGTGATTGGGAGCAGGTGTGGTCGAGGGCCGAAAAACCCCGTCGACGTGTTGGTCGTCCTCCATCATGGGGAGCGGGTTGATCCGGGCGGACAGCTGGGGTTTGGGCATGTGCAGAGCTGGGAACTTCGGGTGGACGACCCGGAGCCTGGACAGGTGTGGAGTTGGGAGCCTTGGACGGACGACCCGGAGCATGGACAGGTGTGAAGCTGGGAGTCTCAGCCGGACGACCTGGAGCCTGGACAGTTGTGGGGCTGGGAGTCTCGGCCGGACGACCAGGAGCCTGGTCCTGGGTGTTGTGGAGGATCTCGGATGGACGACCCGGTAGCAGAACCAGGGTGGAGCTGAGGACCTCCGGTGGACGACCCAGGGACTGGCCTGGCATGGAGCTGAGGACCCCAGGTGGACGAGTTGGGGACTGGCCTGGCGCGGAGCTGAGGACTTCAGGTGGACAGACCAAGGACTGGCCTGGCGCGGGGCTGAGGACCTCAGGTGGACGGCCCGGGGACTGGACAGGCACGGAGCAGGGGACCCCAGGCAGATGGCCCAGGGGCTTGACTGGTTTGGGGGCTGATCTCATGCGACCCCATCTGGAGGCCTGGTGGAATGCCGGTGGGACAGGAGGAAGGTCACTGGAGGCCGGCGGCGAAGACGAAGGCTGGGACCCTCTGGAGGCCGGCAGCAAAGACGAAGGCTGGGACCCTCAGGAGGACTGAGGCGGCAAAGACGAAGGCTGGGAACCTCTGGAGGCCTGAGGCAGCGAAGATGAAGGCAGGAATCTTCTGGAGGCCAGTGGCAAAGGCAGGGACTCTCTGGAAGCCTGCAGCGGGAACCCCCTGGAAGCATGCCGCAAAGGCGGGAACCCCCTGGAGGCCTGCGGTGAAGGCGGGAGCCCTCTGGCAGCCTGAGGTGAAGGCGAAGGTGGGGACCCTCTGGAACCTTGAGGCGAAGGAGGAGACCCTCTGGAACCTGGCGGCGAAGGCGGGAACCCCCAGGAGGCTTGCCAACCAGATCAGGGCCGGCGGCAGTACCGCCGGACAGGAAGCCGGCGACGAGACAGCAGAACCCGGCGACGAGACAGCAAGACCTGGAACCGGCATCGGGACAGCAGGCAGAGGAGCGGGCTGGACCAGTGGTGTCCAGGAGACTGGAACCTGCCATTCTGGCCGAGAAGGAGGGTACAGCTGCTGCTGCTGTGACCCAGCCGATGATGCAGTGGCTTGTTGCGACCCAGCAGTTGGTCCTGTGGCGTGCTGTGATCCAACCAGAAAAGGAGGTGGTTGCGATCCAGCATCGGCTAGGGATTGGTGCTGCTGCGATCCAGCTGGGGAAAGGAGGCGACTGCAATCCAGCAGGGAGTCCAGGGAGCTGCTGCGATCCAGCTGGGAAAGGAGTCGACTGCGATCCAGTGGAGAGTCCGGGAGAGAGGAGCTGCTGCGGTCCGGCGGAGAGTCCGGGAGCGGGCAGCTGCTGCGGTCCAACGGAGAGTCCGGGGGAGAGGAGCTGCTGCCACCTTGCAGGGGTTGCCATCTGCTGCCAACCTGCAGGGGGTGGCGTTTGCTGCCCTCCTGCAGGGGGTGAAGGCTGCTGCGATCCAACAGGGGGTGAAGGCTGCTGCGATCCAACAGGGCGTGAAGGCCGCCGCGATCCAACAGGGAGTGAAGGCTGGGACTGCTATCCTTGACACTTAAACATAAACCAAGATTCCATTACAACAAAAATAAGGTCACTTCTTTATTGCATGGATAGTGCTACCTTATAGTATATGTCACAGAAATTAATTTTAGTTATGATAAGTTTTGAACGTAATTTTAACAGTTTTGACAATAGTATGTAAATGTGCAAAATGGAGTGTAAATCCACAGTTTAAGTGAGAAAACAGTTCATGAAATATGGTGGTCATCGGAAGCATTTTGTTTAGTCCACACTGATTTCTGTTGTGCTGACTGTATGAAAAAGTGAACTCAGTACAGAGAAATGTGAGATAGCAATTGTAAAAAACTGTAACATCCCTCTGTAGCCTACACCCACGCTCCCATTTTCCTCGATTTTTTAAAACATCACCAAAGCTGTTTACGCTGGGCTAGAGCATTTTTTTTCTTCTCCTGAATCCATAGACTTTCCTATACACAATTAAAAAATGTGGATGCAAAACACAATTAAAACATGTAATCGTCGTCATTAATAATGTCATCACACAAAGGCATCCAAACCAATCAGAACATGGATTTTCTTTTACCTGCTGAGGTAAATGAGCCAATCAGAGCTTATTTCCCATATTTGTAAACCGTGAGCCAGCACCGGCTGCAACCTACAGCTTGTAGCTTCCACATGCTGAAAAACAGTAAAAAACTAAAGATAAAACAGAAAACAGATGCCTCATTCATGGTACAGAAGTTTTATACACAGGAACGCACTCTGAAGGCAATCCTCCAAAGCAATGATGAGGAGGGAGAAAATGCATCTGCATCTGAGTTGTGCTACACCGAAGATGAAGATAGTTTTATTGAGGGAACTGACCTCAACCAGATGTGTAAGTATTGGTAAATTATCTACTTATTTATCTACTGCATTGAGTTCCCCTCAGCAAGCTAACATGTATACAGTTATAATTCAAATCATATAATTATTTCTATTTGATTTTCAATTGGATTTCAGCACTGCTGAAGATGACTCTATGCAGTCCCAGAGACCAGAGCGTGTCACGGGTGCAGAGTCGACCACTAGACAGAGCAAACGTCGCCGTGGCCAGAGCTCTCCAACACCTCTGTCAACCTCAGAGCAGCCACAGCCAGCTACAGGATTGAGCCGAGGCGTGGCAAAGAAGCCTCAAAAAAGAAAACAGAAGGAAGGAAAAAGTGCATAGTGTGTAAAAGGAGAACTCATTTTATGTGCAAGGCATGTCTGGTGCCTCTCTGCATGATTGTGGACAGAAACTACCATGACAAATATACCACAGCTAGATGTGTGGTTGGTTTCAGAATTGCAGAGCAAAAAAACACCTGTTGTTCAGACCTCTTTTTGAAGGTTATAATGGAAGAAGGGACTAAATTAGGCAGTTCAATACAGTTCTGGGACATTTCTGAGCCTTATTTTGTGTTTTCTGTGTTGTGCTTTGTCTGTTTTTGATAGAAAATTATGAATTTTTATAGGTGAGTTTTGTGTTTTTCTTCAACAATTATTACCGTATTTCTTGAATTGTACAGTATAGTACATCTTATTTAGTGACATCACTAGATAGCAGAAGTTGTGATGATTTTGGGGATATAAAACACTTGCTGATACCATAAAAAACTCACTTAAAACAAACAAACGATTACATATTCGAACCGAGCCTATGCTCCAAAAGGATAGTCATACTGGTTTTGTCTTTGTCTTGTCTTTTTAAAAAGATTTTCAAACACAAAATCTTCAATGATCAACTAGATATTTGTAAGTAATGTGATTTGTAATATACTGTCCCCATGTACCACCAGGAAAGGACAGAATTTAGCTTTACTTGAGGATTTTAAATGCAGTATAAAAAATCCCTGCAATTTATCATACACTGAGCTACCTATTTTGTATCAGTTCAATGAAAAGTAATCTATTTTGCACTTGGGTAAACAACCATTTCATCCAATTAAAGGAGAGCTAATATAAAACTGTTACACAATACAGAAGTTGATTCAGGAAAGTGATGGACTTTAACTTACATGAAACTTACTGTTGGCTATGAATTAAGCAGCGTTTCCACCAAACACTTCAATTCAATTCAATTTCAATTCAATTTTATTTATATAGCGCCAATTCATAACATAAGTTATCTCATTGCACTACACTTGAAACCCGTACCTAACCCATACCTAAACCCTACATGTGTTTTGAGTTTCCACCGCAGACAGTACTCTTAAATGTAGGTGGTGTTGTTATTGCAGCTTCTGGGCTAACCCCCTTCACTTTTCCAGCAGTTGGGAAACAACAGAGAGACTTCACTTGGTCTTGAGAAGCTGCAGCATTTATTTAATGACACACTGTAACGTTAACCTACACTGTACATTTGTGCCAGATTGACAACTTACTGCTAACCTTTTCCTCCGTTCATATTCACCATCAATTTCGCTCTCTCTCTCTCATTCGCTCCACCGCACACTCTTTGTGGTTGTTTATTACAACAAGTAAACACGTTTTGTTTGAGAAAAGGCTGCAGGCAGCAAGTCAAAAGACAAACAGGAAAACAGGAGAGTTTCGGAAATCCTACATCAGAGCGCAGATGATGAGGCAACGTACTCCCATTCACCAATCAGTGATCTGCAGTGTTTTAACTCCACCTTTTAGTTTCGGCTCAGCTCGCTTGGAACCTCAACAGAGTGGTAACAAAAAAACAGGACGGTATGGAGTGGTTCTTTTGGTACCATCCACAAAGTTTCACAATGGAAATGCGAAAATAACCGTTCTAATGTGTAACGAACTGAACTGAATTGAATTGGACCGCTTGGTGGAAACGAGGCATTACTGTATTTTTATATGCAACAATTCTAATGCAGCAGTAGTGTTGGTTTCATATAGGCAGTATACAGTTAGGAGGTTTAACTTCAGCAACATCATTCAGCAAACACTTTGGGATTGTTGATATGGATTAGATGGATCCTTTGAAGTGGCAGGGGCAGTGGGGTAGAGGAAGGTTGAAGCTGAGAAACAGCATAGACTGCGATGACAGCAGATAAAAAAAGGTAAGATGGTTTAAATACCTTTTAGCTAAATGATCCTTGGTTAGATGGGCTGCATTTATATAGCACTTTTTGTTTGAAAAAAACAAAAACAAAAGGAAAAGCTCACGAACAAATCCCAGTGAAGACATTAGATAATATCTGAGAAGTGGGCCTCCAGAATGATGAGATAATTGTCTTTCTGCTTAAATGTATGCTAAAGCCTTCATTGTAGCTGCCAAACAGTACTATTGGATTAGATTATGTGTAAATTTTAAAATTATAATAAATTGAGTATTATTGATTCTTAATTATTGATTCTTGTGTATTTAATGCTATGAATACCATGTGACTTTACTGAAACTGCATTTCTTCTTCATTGTGTCTATATTTTTATCTCTATTTCTATTACTATTCTATAAGGGTTTTTTTGGTCAACAAATCCCATGTGCATACCCAAATCAACATTGAATGCTACTAACAAGTATTGTGTGTGTATCTAAAGCCTGATATAGAGTTTTCCTCTGTGACATAGAGCTCCATTGCTGTTCAAAATCTATTAAAAACACATGATGAGCTCAAATGAGTTACACCATTGGACTGGGTAACATATTCCTTCACTACGATGAACACAAACTATGGTGTATGTTGACTCAACCCCTCACTTGTGGATTAATCTGCTGCTTAAAATCTTCCCCAACAAATGCACTATTTATATACTTAAATATAGAAAAACACCAACCTTTTTCTTTGAATGTTGTTTTAATTCATTTATTTGCCTTTTATACAGTTGAATTTCCTATGTTTTAAAGATGCTGTACAAATAAGCTTGCTTTGCCTAACATTACATCAGGTGGCCACCATAACAGCTTTATTACAAATTAAATACAAATAACATATATTGGCCTAGTCAAAGTCCTGACCTGAATCCCATTGAGATGCTGTGGCATGACCTTAAAAAGGCAGTTCATGCTTGAAAACCCTCCAATATGGCTGAATTACAACAATTCTGCAAAAATGAGTGAGCCAAAATTCCTCCACAGCGCTGTAAAAGACTCATTGCAAGTTATCGCAAACGCTTGATTGCAGTTGTTGCTGCTAAGGGTGGCCCAACCAGTTATTAAGTTTAGGGGGCAATCACTATTTCACACAGGGCCATGTAGGTTTGGATTTTGTTTTCTCTTAATGATAACAACCTTCATTTAAAAACTGTATTTTGTGTTTATTTGTGTTATCTATGACTAATATTTAAATTTGTTTGATGATCTGAAACATCTAAGTGTGACAAACATGCAAAACAATTTCTGCCTCCATCCAAATACTATGGTAATAAATGGAATTTATTTTGTGCTTATTTTCACTTCATGGACAAATGACATTTAAAGCAACATGTCTTTCAGGCAAATTTTTAGATGCTTTAATTTTAAGGAAAAGTAGCAATACAGCGCTGTAAAAATCCTGCATTTTAAAAAATGTACTCATTTAAAAGGATGACAGTATTAGCAGACAGAATGGTCCCTTTCAGTGTGTTATTTCATTGTATATTACATTATTGTATTATTCCATTATTGTATTATTGTCACTAATGCATTAAAACATTTAAATATTGTTGGTTGAGGTGAAGCTAATATTATTTATACTTTTGGTAGAGATGATCATATATTATCTCTGAGGTACAAGTACCTCAAGTGCACAGTAGATGTACTTCAATAAGGGCCCACAGCTTGTTTTTTCTCCAGGGCTAATTCACAGACCTCACTGTTAACAGTTTTCATTAGAACTACTTTCTGCCTACAGTAGAGACAATATGTCAAAACACTGTCTGCATAACTAGGTACCACTTGAAGTAAGTGAGAAAATGTTTTTGTAATTTGAAGCATACTAACCACTTTAAGCTTAATTTGTGAAAAACTAGTATAAACTGTTTTTTGAGATATGATACCCGTCAAGTGAGCACTGGTCACCTGGTGGTTCCATGTCCACGAACAAACTGTATGATGAGAATTGTTCTCTACAGAGTTTCTTCTGCCTGGAATACGCTCCCCACCAACATTACACAGATCAAAGCTTTTCATTCAAAAAGTCACTAAAACAAAAAATGATGAATTTCACATTATTATTGTTTTGGAATATTTTTGATTACCCCCATCTGGGTTTAAATTTTAACATGGGTGAGTAAAACAAACAACTAAATAAATTCAAATAAGTCATATTCTGTCCTGCCTCTATAACTATTTAATGCACTTAGCAAACTATTTGCACAAAGCTTGATGCATTGACTTTTTTGGTATTTAACCAAAGGCTATACTTAGGCACAGCGGTGCTTTGAGCTAAATGCTAACACATTTTAGTTTAGTGTGTTAGCATTCTAACATTTGCTAATTAACACAAAACATGAGCTGAGGATTGAGACGCTGTTGAGACATTTCACTCAAAACCACAAATGTCCACCTCATGGTGGCGCAAGAGCAAAAGTCAGGGGATCACCAAAGTCACTAAGATTTATCATCTGGGGACTTCGGATGTGCCAATCCCTGCAGTAGATTGAGATATTTCATAGTATAAGTGAAAACTCTGACCTGCTGGTGGTGCTAGAGGAAAATTGAGGGGATGACCAAAGTCACAAGGATTCATCCTCTGGGAAACATGGATACCTGTACCAAATTTCATGGCAATCAATAAAATAGTCATTGAGATATTTCAGTAAAAACCAAAATTGTCAATCTGCTGGTGGCACTAGAGGAAAAGTCATCAGGAATCACCATTGTCATTAGGGCTCATTATCTGGGAACCATGAATGTCTGTACAAAATTTAATTTCAATCCACCCAGTAGTTGTTGAGATATTTCAGTGTGGACCAAAGTGGTGGATCGAGCAACAGACTGACATTGCCATCCATACAGCCATGCCACTAACAAGGCTGCCAGGCAGAAAATATGTTTCCTCTATAACATATTTAGCATAGCAAAGTAGTAGTATTCAGACATATTTAGTATAATCCAGGAATGCAAATAGACATGGCCCTCATTTAATGTCAGCAACATTTAGAATATAACGAAATGATGCCTTTAGATTAGTTGTTCTTTTTTATTTTACACAGTAGCTGATCAAATCAGTTTAGAATTTTCAAAACTTTTGAAAACTGGCTCCCCAGGGGAAAACTGATGACTGATGGGGAGGACTGGTAAGAGTCCAGCTGCTGATTTTTTTTTCTCACCTATTAGCAAGCACAGACACACACGCACACAGACACACAAACACACACACACACACACACGAACACATAATCAGTCTCCCAGACAGTGTTTGTTATCATTTAGCTGGTGAGTACAGTTGTTTTCCTGTCGGCCCCTGGGGACTCAACTGACACACAAAGAGAACCCAAGAGGCTATGCCATGTTTCAGCCTGCCAAACACACACACACACACACACACACACACACACACACACAGGAAAACAATTCAGTGTTTGTGTGTGTGTGTGTGTGTGTGTGTGTCCCCTTAGTGAGCTGAAATGGTTCTTGACAGACACCCCACCCTGGGGTTTCTATAGCAACAGGCATGTCATAACAGTTCACTCCAGTGGCATCACCAAGCTACACACACACTGACCATCATTATTATTATTATCTTGTCAATAGTAATGGCTTGACTATATTTTATTGTGGCAGAGGAAAAAAATAATAAAAGAGTTAAGTTTTATCCTGAGAACACCAAAGTGATTATTTACAATGACACTCAGTGTCCAGATGACTATGACTGAAACCTTTTCTATGATAGAACACTCCTGGACGAATGAGGGACTACACCGTCTTATTTTGAAGAATTTTGGGCAGAAAACCGTGGATCTGGTTCGGGATCTCGAACAGTGTCCAGATGACTACGACTGAAACCTTTTCTATGATTATTTACAATGGTAATATTTGGTTGTCCTCAGCAGGAAACATTTGAAAATTAATGAGAATTTCAGCTGCTGCTTGAATTCCCTTTGACTGTCCTTAAAATATTTTTAAAAAGCTTAAATTCACCTTAACTAATAATATTCCTATCCCAATGTAGCACAAATTTTAACTGAATTCCAAGAAAAGTTTTATCAAAGAGGAAAGTCTTAGGCCAACCCACATTGGAATGTGATTCCACAGGAGAGAAGCTTGATAACTGAAGGCTCTGGCTCCCATTCTACTTTTGGAGACTCGAGGAGCCACAAGTAACCCTGCATTCTGGGAGCGGAGTGTTCTAGTCGGATAATAAGGTATTCTGAGATCTTTAAGATACGATGGTGCCAGACCATTAAGAGCATTGTAGGTGAGGAGAAGGATTTTAAATTCTATTCTGGATTTTACAAGGGAGCCAGTGCAGAGAAATATGGAGAATTGGAGAAATATGATCTCTTTTCCTAGTTCTTGTCAGTAGGAGGATTAGCCTCTTTGTCAGAAGCTCTGGCCCAGGTAGATAGCAAAACGTGGCTGGTGATGCTGGTCTAACATTGTGGGTAATGGGTCCCCTATTACTAGCAGACGTTGTTTAACCCTGTCTGTGGAGATCGAAGAGGCACGCAAGCCAACAGGACTACCAACGGGACTAGCAAGGGTCGAAAACCAGTTTGCAGTCCAGAGAGGTCAGTCAGTCATTTTATTATCACAAATAGGAAACTTGACTTGCAGTCAGGGGCACGAGATAAAACAACAAGTACAAAAATGTTACCTGTACATACAATATACAGAAACACAGTAAAACGTAACACAATCTCCAAAATGCTATGTTACATGTGTAGATTAAGCAAGGTTAAGCACATGGAATGAATTAGTTTTTGCTCCTGTTACACTTGAGTCAGGGTACTCTAAATCTATGGCCTGAGGGGAGCATTTCATACTCAAAGTGAAGGGGTGGTTTGTGCACTCTAATATAGACCTGGCCCTGCGGAGAACCTGCTGGTCAAAGATAGTCGTCAGGGGAGTGTCACTGATGTTGAGGTTACCATACCAAGCAATCACAGAAAAAGTAAAAACAGATTCAATAAATGACTTGTAAAACTTCTTCTGTAAGGCTGTTCCCTTTCAGGGGTCGCCACAGCGAATCATGTGCCTCCATCTAACCCTGTCCTCTGCATCCTCTTCACTCACACCAATTAACTTCATGTCCTCTCTCACTACATCCATAAATCTCCTCTTTGGTCTTCCTCTAGACCTCCTGCCTGGCAGCTCCAACCTCAGCATCCTTCTACCAATGTATTCACAGTCTCTCCTCTGAACATGTCCAAACCACCTCAATCTGGCCTCTCTGACTTTATCTCCAAAACGTCTAACATGAGCTGTCCCTCTGACGTACTCATTCCTGATCCTGTCCATCCTCGTCACTCCCAAAGAGAACCTCAACGTCTGCTACCTCCAGCTCTGCCTCTTGTCTTTTCTTCAGTGCCACTGTCTCTAAGCTGTACAACATCGCTGGTCTCACCACCGTCTTGAACACCTTTCCTTTCATTCTTGCTGATACTCTTTTATCACACAACACCACCCGTTCCAACCTGCTTGCACTCGCCTCTTCACCTCTTTTCCACAGTCTCCATTGCTCTGAAAAGTTGACCCTAAGTACTTAAAGTCCTGCACCTTCTTCACCTCTGCTCCCTGTAACCTCACCATTCCACCTGGGTCCCTCTCATTGACACACATGTATTCTGTCTTACTGCAGCTAAGCTTCATTCCTCTGTTTTCCAGAGCAGACCTCCATCTCTCTAGGTTTTCCTCCACCTGCTCCCTGCTCTCACTACAAATCACAATGTCAACATCATAGTCCATGGAGATTCCTGTCTAACCTCATCTGTCAGCCTGTCCATCACCAGAGCAAAGAAGAAGGGGCTCAGAGCCGATCCTTGATGCAAACCCACCTCCCCCTTGAACTCCTCTGTCACACCTACAGCACACCTCACCACGGTCTTACAGCTCTCATACATGTCCTGCACCACTCTACCCTGTAGGTCAACAGCACCGGTGGCGGTCGCTGTTAACCCGGGCACCGACCGATCCGGTATGGAAGTCATTTTCACGATTCGCATTTTTAATTTGGTATGTGTTTTACGTCAGATGCCCTTCCTGACACAACCCTCTGCATTTATCCAGACTTGGGACTGGCACAAGAAGACACTGGCTTGTGCCCCCTTGCGGTTGCATTAATAAATGACTTGTAAAACAAAGACATAATTTTCCTATCCACATTAAAAACATTTAACTTCCTAAGGAAGTACAAACATTGCTGTCCTTTCTTACAGATCGCATCAGAATTTGCATCAAATTTCAGGTCACTATCAGTGACTGTTCCAAGATATTTATAATGTTCTACACATTCAATGCCAATTCCTTTGATGAAGGTCTAAGATGGTGGATGGGATGATTTCCTTCTAAAATCAATGTTCATATCTTTGGTCTTTGTGGAAATTAAATGGAGGAAGGCCTTATCAAAACATTTGACAAACTCATCTTCCACCAGCTCATGCTCAGATTTGTCTTGGAGCAGGCTGATGATAACTGTATCATCAGCAAATTTCAGGATGTGCCTATCCCCATGCTGGCTTATACAGTCATTAGTGTAAAGAATGTACAGCAAAGGGGACAGGACACAACCCTGAGGAGAGCCATTGGAAGAGGAGCGCTGTTGTGACAGAAAGCCATTCACTCTCACCCTCTGAGACCTACATGTTAAAAAATCTACAAACCAGGCCACAAAATCAAGATTAAAATGAAAAAGCAGATGAGAAATCCAAAAATAAAAGTCTGGCATGTGTGCCAGGCCCTTCTAGATGTTTATACAGGAAGTTGAGTAATGTGATTGAAGCATCCTCTAATCCCATCCCAGCCCTATATGCAAACTACATGGGGTCCATAGCCTCCCCCACTATTTCCAACAGTTTCCCCTTTAGCTAGCCTTTAAAATGACCAGTAATGTCAATGCCACTGGTCTGAAGTCATTTAGCGCCTTAAGGGTTCCGCTTTTAGCCAACCGGGACAACAGTGGACTCCTTCCATAACTTTGGAACCATTTGCTGCAGAGACATCTAAATATATAACAGAACACTTCACAGAGCTGTTCTGAACAATACCCAAGCAGTTTTCCTGTTATACAATCCGGCCCTGGGCTCATCTTATTTTTCGAAATACTGCCTTGACATCCTGAGCATCATGTATCTGTTTTGACTTTGTAGGGGGGGCAGACTCTTTTCATATTTTCCTAAGTTCATCTGCAAAGTCATGGATATCAAATCGTGAATAAAAAGTATTTAGTGCTTCAGCTAGGTCTTTGTTGCTTTCACAACCTGCAATGCTAACTGGGTTGTTTTCAGTTTTCGCTGGCCTGTCATTTTCCTCATTTCATCCCATGCTGCCTTCAAATTGT
Organism: Siniperca chuatsi; assembly: GCF_020085105.1. Classification (NCBI taxonomy): domain Eukaryota; kingdom Metazoa; phylum Chordata; class Actinopteri; order Centrarchiformes; family Sinipercidae; genus Siniperca; species Siniperca chuatsi. The sequence goes on along the minus strand of NC_058045.1, from coordinate 2,544,713 downwards.
TGCTGCTTAAATTTTCCTCTAGCTTATTTTTATATTGTAACTTGGCCCTTTTAATTTCCACTCTGATCGCTCTCCTTGCCTCTCTTTTTTTTCTGTCTGATCACCTTTAAGGAAGGCCCTATGCCTTCTAGCACATTTTTCAGGGATTTAGTAACCCACGGCTTGTTATTAGGGTACACTTTAACAGTGAACAGAGTTCATCAATATCTGATGGCAGAGTCTTTAAACACGGACCAATCCGTACAGTCAAAGCATCCCTGTAATTCAGAAACAGCATCTTCACTGCAGACCTTGACTTCTCTTGTCTTCACCTTCTCCCTCTTAAGCATTGGCCTATATACAGAGGTGAGATAGATGGTACTGTGTTCAGAGAAACCGGGGGGCTAGAAGAAGCCTTATATGCGCCTTTTATAGAACCATAACACAAGTCTAGAGTGTTATTTTTCCTAGTTGGGCAGGTAACATACTGGTAAAGATTCAGGGTTTGCAGTAATTAAAATCTCCCATTAACAAGCACGGGGCATCAGGGGAAAGGGACAGAAGTCTTTGAGTTCTGTAGATGGTGTCAGCAGCAATTTGGGCATTTGCTTTTGGGTGTATGTGTACTACTATCACAAATAACTGGGGGAACTCGCTGGGGAGATCAAATGGATGGACAGACTGACAACAACAGTTCGATTTTGGCTGTCATAGACAGTGAAAGAACACAGCAAAAAATGTCCTCTGCTGATGTGTTTGGAATGTGCTGATGTGTTTGGAATGAGTTCTCTGTCCAGTGCTGAGTGCTCACTCACCTTCTCAGTCCATGAAGTGGGGAGAGACAAAATTCCTGGGTGTTCTCAAGATCTGCGCAAACCTTCTAGATCCTGTTTACACCACTATACTCAGCCCCTCCCTGTGTTACAGTCTCTCTCTGTCCCTCCTCTCCAGCCACATTCCCTATTCCCCAGGCCCTTTCATTGCCATTATCCATCCATCCACCAGATGACGTCAGACTTTCACTCCTTTCCCTATCACCTTACTGCCCCACCCACCTACACACCTGTTCCCACCTACCTCATCTGCTCTGCAATTGCCTGGTCTTCCCTGCCCACCTCCTCCCCTGCATCTCATTCCCTCATCAGCTTCTCAGTACAATTACCAGTCCATTTCCTTTGTCAGTTCATCCTAGTTGTTATGTTCTTTCGAGCTTCTGTGACATGACACAGCTTACCTGTTACCTGTCTGCCTACCTGTACCTGTACCTGCCTGTAAGCTACATCAACTGGTCTGAGAACTGCTCTGCTCAGCCCTACAAAGAGTGGTATACCATCTGAGCTACACCACCCACCCAACAGCAAAAGGTGCAGAACCAGAGCTAGTAGGATTATGAAGGATCCTCACCACCCCAGGAATGAACTATTCAGTTCAATTCATTTTAATTTATATAGTGCCAATTCATAACAGAAGTTATCTCATTGCACAGTCCAACACAGAGAAACACAGAAAATGTTTCTTTTCTCAGACCAGGCCATGAGTAGCATCCTGTCCTCTCTGAATCCTCTGCACATTTGCACTTGCAACATTTTACACACACACATATATATATATATATATATATATATATATATATTGGGTTACATGCGAAGGATGTGGGATGAATGGTTACTTCGAAACCCACAATCAAGGCTTACGGCGAAGCAACTAGTAGCTCAGTGTTCCAACATCCACAAGCGGCAATAGGACTACAGGTCAGAGGGGAGCAACCAGCAGCTCCCCAACCAGAGATTGGGTACGAAGCCCCAAGAGAAATCACGCCGAACGAGGCAGCGACTGACCTGAAAGATAAGATCATGGCGAGGATGAATACAAGGCAACCCCGACGCCAACTACAACGGCTAAGTGAAGTACCATCAGAAAGTCTCCTAGAAGATGTGAATGCAGCATTGAGAGCGATCCCTACCACAACCATCACTGAAACCAATGAGCTGATATACGCCTCAGCAGCAGTGATCCTAGAGATGCTTGGCTACAAGAGCAACCATGGGAGCCATGAGAGACAGTACCCACCATGGAAACGAAGGTTGGAGGCAAAAATCAAGGAGGCCCGGAGAGAAGTGAGCCAACTGACAGAGGCTGAGAGAGGTGCAATGAGAAAGCAAGTACCCAAGAAGTACAACCAGATGCCTATACCTGAAGCACTCGAAACTGCCAAACAAAGGCTCCAAGCCTTGGCCAGCCGCCTAAAGAGATACACGAGAGATAATGAAGCCAGAAGAATAAACCGGCTGTTCGCAACTCAACCTGCGATAGTGTACGCTCAATGGCAGGGTAATAACAGCAGAGCAGACCCACCAAGGCTGGAAACGGAGCAGTACTGGAAAAGTATATGGGAGAGGGAGGCATCACACAACAGCGATGCACAGTGGCTGGCGGCTCTGAGAAAGGACCACAGCAACCTCCCTGAACAGAATCCAGTCACAGAATTACTCACAGCTCACTGCACTCCATGAGCGCCTAGCAGCACAAATTAACCAGCTGCTAAGAGATGGGACGCACCCTGAATGGCTTACCGAAGGGCGCACAATCCTGATCCTGAAGGATCCCGCAAAGGGTACAGTCCCATCCAACTATCGGCCAATAACCTGTCTCTCCACAACATGGAAGCTCATGTCAGGCATCATCGCGGCTCACAGGCAGCATCGTGGACACATAGATCAATACATGAGCGAAGCACAGAAGGGCATTGGCAGAGGAACCAGAGGAGCCAAACACCAACTCCTGGTTGACAGAACAGTCACCCAAGACTGCAGAGCCCGACACACCAACCTGTGCACTGCCTGGATTGATTACAAGAAAGCATATGACTCAATGCCGCACACATGGATCACAGAATGCTTAGGGATGTACAACATCAACAGGACTCTAAGAGACTTCATTGCAAACTCGATGAGGCTGTGGAAAACCACCCTTGAGGCCAATGGCAAGCCACTTGCACAAGTATCCATCAAATGTGGCATATACCAAGGAGATGCTCTGTCCCCACTGCTGTTCTGCATAGGTCTGAACCCCCTCAGCCAAATAATCAACAAGACTGGCTATGGATACCGACTCAGGAACGGGGCCACCATCAGTCACCTCCTCTACATGGATGACATCAAGCTATACGCTAAGGGCGAGCGGGACATCGACTCACTGATCCACACCACCAGGATCTACAGCTCTGACACTGGGATGTCATTCGGGCTTGAGAAGTGCAGTCGAATGGTGTCAAAGAGAGGCAAGGTAGTCCACACAGAAGAGGTCTCACTCCCAGAAGCAACAATAGCAGACATTGAGGATGGGTACAAGTACCTTGGAATACCACAGGCAAATGGCAACCTCGAAGAGGCAACAAGGAAGACAGCAACGGCCAAATACCTTCAACGAGTAAGGCAAGTCCTAAGAAGTCAGCTCAATGGCAAGAACATGGCCCTGGCAATAAACAGCTACGTCCTGCCAGTGATCAGATACCCTGCGGGAATAATAAGGTGGCCAAAGAAAGAGATACAGACCACAGACGTTAAGACGCGAAAGCTCCTCACCATGCATGGAGGGTTCCATCCCAAATCCAGCACCCTGAGACTGTACGCTAGCCGTAAGGAAGGCGGCCGTGGACTAGTGAGTGTGAGAGCCACTATCCAGGATGAAACATCCAAGATCCACAAGTACATCCAAGATAAGGCCCCAACAGATGACGTGCTCAGGGAATGTCTCAGGCAATGGGGAACAGAGGAAGACGTGCTGGAGGAAGGACCATCATGGGAGGACAAACCCCTACACGGGATGTACCACCGAACATAACTGAAGTGGCTGATATCAAGAAGTCCTACCAATGGCTAGAGCGGGCTGGACTGAAGGACAGCACAGAGGCACTCATCATGGCTGCACAGGAGCAGGCCCTGAGCACCAGAGCAATAGAGGCCCAGATCTACCACACCAGACAAGACCCAAGGTGTAGGCTGTGCAAAGAGGCCCCTGAGACAATCCAGCACATAACTGCAGGGTGTAAGATGCTGGCAGGAAAAGCATACATGGAGCGCCATAACCAAGTAGCTGGCATAGTGTACAGGAACATCTGCACGGAGTATGGACTGGAAACCCCAAGGTCAAAGTGGGAAACACCTCCAAAGGTGGTAGAGAATGACCGAGCCAAGATCCTGTGGGACTTCCAGATTCAGACTGACAGAATGGTAATGGCGAACCAGCCTGACATCGTGGTGGTGGACAAACAGCAGAGGAAAGCCGTTGTGGTTGACGTGGCAATACCAAGCGATGGCAACATCAGGAAAAAGGAACATGAGAAACTAGAGAAGTACCAAGGGCTCAGAGAAGAGCTGGAGAAGGCCTGGAAGGTGAAGGCGACAGTGGTGCCCGTGGTCATCGGAGCACTCGGGGCAGTGACCCCCAAACTGGAGGAGTGACTACAGCAGATTCCTGAAAGAACACCAGACATCTCGGTCCAGAAGAGTGCAGTACTAGGAACAGCGAAGATACTGCGCAGAACCCTCAAGCTCCCAGGCCTCTGGTAGAGGACCCGAGCTCGAAGGATGAGACCACCCACGGAGGATGAAGGACAAAGTTTTTATATATATATATATATATATATATATATCAGATTTTTTTTCCCTAATTCTTATTTTTGACACTAGTCTTTAAGCACAGCCTTAAAAACATGCAAATAATATGAGTAGTGCAGCAAGGCATATGTGACAAATAAACCTTTAAATCCTTGAATCCTAAACATTTGGCAATTATATGGTAATATGGACCCCAGTAAGAGTAGTACTAATTCCTTTTTCATACAGTGTTTACATTTTGTATTACATTGTCTATTTTTGAATCCAAATAGACAATACAACAGGGGATTTAAAAAAAATAATAAACTTTATTTATAAAACCCTTATCAAAGCAAAGTACAAAGTACTTCACAGAGAGAGAAATAAAATACCACAGTGAATGATAAAATACATTAAAAAAAGCTCAGGTAAAATCAGGATATGATGATCCAATTTGAAAAATGCATTTTGAGAAGAGACTTAAAAAAAGACACTGACTCAGACAACCTAATTTCTTCAGGCAAGTTGTTCCAGAACCTCGGGGCCCTGATGGCAAAAGCTCTTTCCCCCTTTGTTTTCATCTTGGACTCAAGAAGAGACAGGAGACCTCTGCCTGAAGATCTCAAACTATGTGAAGGTTCATAAGGGATTAAAAGGTCTAAAATATAATCTGGAGCCAGGCCATGAAGAGCCCTAAAAGTAATCAACAAGATCTTAAAATCAATCCTAAAACAAACAGGGAGTCAATATAAAGAAGCTAAAACAGGTGTGATTTGATCGTACCTCTTGGTCCTGGTATTTTCAGTTTGTTTGGAGGCCCCTAGTGGATGTGGGGTCTTAAAAGAGCCACTCATGCCTTGGGCCTTCCTTGTTCTTTACAATAGCCTCACTAGTGTGATTCTTTTCATGTGTGTGTGTATAGTGGTTTACACAGAAACAATGCAAACATGAAGCGCATTGTGTGCAGTCAGTGAAGCAGCAGTTATCTCTGACTTCAATCCGTTTAGTAAATCAGTGTAGACACACACACTCTACATGGAAGTTAAGTGATTTCCACAACAAGTGATTATGCTGAGCCACTGAGCGGAGGGTTAGGAAATAAAGCAAGTAAACAGTGACTTTGTGTCGACCACTCCTGCACATTTACAGTCTGGTAGAGTCAGCACAATAGAGCCAGAGCTCTGATTCTGGCTGTAATTGTAGTGTGTGTGTGTGTGTGTGTGTGTGTGTGTGTGTGTGTGTCTGATTTATCTAACAAATGATGATGAGAGACATGTGTGGAGGGAGTGAAACAGGATGAGTAGTGAAACAATTGTCATGTATTTAGACAATTCACACATTTACCTCAGTTACCAGATTGATGCCGAATTAGTTTAATCAATTTTCTCTGCTTCTGTCCTGTTTGTCAGCCTCTTAAAAGAGACAGTCAGAATCAATCTGAGAATGACTGTTTTACACTCCAGTGCAGACTGCAGACTTCCAACTGCTTGAGTTGGAATAAAATCGGGCCTGTAATCTAAACCAGCAGCTTGCATAGCACATAGCATTTGGGGGCAGGAATCATGTGCAAGAATTATTCATCTTAGGGTAATTACTTGTATTTTGTAATACAAAACACTAATAGTAATTCATGGGCCTGAATAATCAAATGAATTTCCTTTAATACCTATCAGATTGCAGGAAAGCTGTGATGTGCAGAATTCTTATTTCTTAGCATTTCTTATTTAATGGTCATGGATATTATTTACGTTAAATTTACAGAAAAATATTATCGTACAAAAATTTGCAGTATACTTCTAAATCAACAAAATGACAAACTGAGTGAACGAGTATAAAAAAAGATGAAGAAAACATTAAAAAGTCACTATGGAAGACAGATAAAAACATCTCTTCTCTGACAGACATTTCACTGCTCTTTTCATCTCCTCTCTGGTCCTGTAGAGATGGAGGAGCGGCAGCTGACAGCTTTGCTGTTCTTCTTTGTGTTGTGGTGTGTCAAGCAGGAAGTAGGAGTAGGACCCAAATGCAGACAATGGAGGCCAAGCAGGTGCAGTTTGATTATTTAATTAACAAAAGAAGGCTTAGACTGAATTAGCAGGCAAAAGCAACTCTCAGCAGGTAAGCAGTCAAAGACAGAAAAACAAGTCCAACGGTGAACAGGCACAGTCCACAGACAGGCAAGGTACAAGAAACCAGGGTGCTGACAGAGATACAACATACAACAATCTGACACAGAACAAAGGAAGGACACAGACTAAATACACTTCGGTTAGGGAGACAATCAGACACAGGTGAAACAATCAGACAGGAAGACGGTGTAGTCCCTCATTCGTAGGAGGCTATTTCAGAATAAAACAGGAAATAACAGAACACAAACCTAAAACCATGACACTGCTTAATTTCATTATGACAGCACATGTAGAAGAAGAGCAACTAATGACAGAACATTTGTTATGTCATCAGGTCACATCTGACAAGCTGCTCCTGTCAAAGCTTTTATACTGTTTGAATGTCAGAGGAGAATTCTCTCTGCCCTGACTGAAGTGATGCATCCAGCTGTCCACACAGCTACTCAGCATATGATGATGGACTCAACTCCTCTTCTCCTCTCTGTCTTCTTCCTCCTCTTTTAACACTGCACAGCGCTCAGCAGAGACATGAAATATTCGTATGTAAGGACTATATTGGTGTTTTTGCACGTTTTAGCAATTTTCAGATGTGGAATCTAACATCCTGTAGCTGCTTTTTAAAAGACTCAGTCATTCTTTAAAACAGCTGGTCACTGTGCTTTTTAGCAAACGTTACTCAAATAGAAGGAAATAGTGCATTTGATGGGCACTATTTTCAGCAGTGAATTAATCAACATTTGGTGCTTTAGTGAGTATTTGGAGCAGCAGGAGTGTATGTGGGATTGAGGGTTCATGAAAGAACATGTCACCCAGTGCAACGTGTGGCTCATTGATGTGTTTTTAATTAATTTTGGACAACAATGGAGCTCTATGACACAGAGGAATAAGATACACACAATACTTGTTCATACATTCATTGTTGTTTGGGTCTGCCCTGGGGATTTGTTGACAAGAAGAAAAATATAACCTTGGTAAATGGACTGTACTTGTAGAGACGGTGTAGTCCCTCATTCGTCCAGGAGTGTTCTATCGTAGAAAAGGTTTCAGTCGTAGTCATCTGGACACTGTTTTCAGAATCAAGACATTTCGGCTCCCTTCCGGAAGTCATTCTCAATTGTGAAAAAATTGGACGGGAACTGGAAATTTAAGCTACTCTGAGTTACATAAGCCCTGCCCTCAGGAAGGAATCTGCCTGAGTATCTGTTAATAGATAGTTTCACCTGAAACTGACCTCATAGTTTCAAGATGGCCCAGTAATCAGTAATCAGGCCTATTGTTTTCTGGCTGCATCTACTTCATCACTGTTAAGTGCCTGATTAGCATGTGATAGGCGTGACCAAGGTGATAATACACTCTGATAGACTTTGGGCAGATTAAATCTCAGACCACCATTTCTGTTCAAAGAGGGGTTCTCTTTTTTCACAAAAATGGCTTCCTTGACGCCCCGTTCAAACCAACTCTTCTCTCTACTAAGAATCTTCACCTCGCTGTCTTCAAATGTGTGGTTTGTAGCTTTTAAATGCAAATGCACGGCGCTCTGTAATCCTGTGTTAGCGTGTCGTCTGTGCTGATAAAGTCTTTTGTGAAGTGGCTGTTTGGTCTCGCCTATGTACCGTTCTTTGCAGTTTTCCTCACTGCACTGAATGGAGTAGACTACATTGCTCTGTTTCTGTGTGGGTAACTTGTCCTTAGGGTGAACGAGTTTCTGTCTTAAAGTGTTGCCTGGTTTAAAGAAGACAGGAACATCGTGCTGTCTAAAGATCCTTCGTAGTTTTTCAGACAGTCCAGATACATAAGGAATGGAGACATCGTTCCTTCTTGGTTCAGTTACACTTTTGTCCTGTTTTTTGGCTCTTTTAACTTTGTTGATAGCCCAAGTAGGATAACCACAGGCTGAGAGTGCATTCTGGACATGCCTTTCCTCTTTCTTCTTACCCTCTGAGCCGGTGGGCACTTCTTGGGCTCTGTGTTGTAATGTCCGGATTACACCCAGCTTGTGCTGTAATGGATGGTGTGAGTCAAAGAGCAGGTATTGATCCGTATGTGTTGGTTTCCTGTACACTTCTTACTCCACTAATACATTTTCTCACCAATTGTATCACTGATAGGCAGCAGAATTCTGTATTCTATGTCATACAGTCCCACAGCAGTTAACAATAAATTCAATTTAATCCTTATCCATTCTGAAGCTGAGCAATGCATCTTTCCCTTTCCTCCCTTGCAGTATATTTAGTAGAATAATGCTCCTTAAGATTGTTCTCCTGGAAAAGAACTACTTTGCAGATGAGACAGAAACACTCACAATAAACTCTCAAAAAATAACCAGTTGTCCACCTCCCCTGGAACTGTCTGTGCTCCAGGTCAACCTTTCTTTCAGGTTTACAAAGAACCATTTTGGTGTGAGGTGTCCATATCAGTTCTGTTTGTCAGAGCTGAAGTGTTTGTTGACAAGTTGGGCAGTTAGACATATCTTGCTAAATGTTAAATATGAAATAGAGCCATGTTTTATGTTCCAATTGAACAGGCTTGCTAGAAAATTAAATGATTACTTTTAATTTAAAAAATTGAGGAATAAATAATTTGTGTACCAGATGTAGCAATAAATTCTAAACATGTAGGGGATCTTATGAAATTGTCTCGCTGACTAGATCTGTTTCTCAGACCAGTATTTTGAGACATAAAGCTTAAGGATATTCATGCTGTTGGCATGAATAAAAGTTGATAATTTAGAGAGACTGATCACAACTGAGCCTGTTGACCTCATCTGTGTATCCTCTGTGGTTTTTGATCGCTTGGCACATATCTCTGGTGTTGTTGGTGTCTCTCCTGATGTCACAGCTTTGCCTCCTTGACAAGCTTCCTTGTCTCCTGATGGAAAAGCAGCTTTTTTCGCTCTAAAAAGACCCCTCACCTCTCCAGTCATCCAGGCTTTCTGGTTGAGGAATGATTTTCTAGTCTTTGTGATCACCACATCATCAACACATTTGCTGATGTATGATGTCACTGATATATTCCTCAAGATTGCTGTGGTTCTCCTGGGTGGCAGCATCTCTGAATGTGCCAGTTTGTGCTCTCAAAAAAGTCCTGTAGAGCTGCTGTAGTTTCATGGTTTGACCCTTTTCATCAGCTGGTTGTAAGTAGGCAGGAGAAGCAGGGAAATGTGGTCTGACTGACCAAAATGGGGGCAGGGTAGAGCTTTGTAGCTGCCAGAAATATTTGTGTAAACACGGTCAGGTGTATTTGTTTCCCTGGTCTGTATAATTAAAATCACCAGCTACAATAAAACACCATCTGGTTGTTTTGTCATGTGATTGCTGATGAAAACAACAGCAACAAAAACACTGGTGAATTCTCTGGGCAGCTAATACGTTCGACATCTTAACAATAAAAATCCCACATTTCGGGAACAATGTCCATCCACTTTAAGGGCATTTGAGCACCAAGCATCACTGATGAAAACACAGAGTCCACCTCCTCTCGTGTTCTGTTCTCCACCCGTCGAGTAGGATAAGTTAATCCGGGATGTTGTGATGCGGTCACGGGGATGCAATGGAGAGGCGAAATGTGATGTTAAAATGGGGCTCAACGACATCAACGAGAGCTTGAACAATACTTCAATGGCAACTCAGCGACAATGTAGTTGGCCACGCTTAGCCATTTTGTAGCTTTGTCGCACGTAGTGTGAACATAACATAAACTTAGGCAGCAGAAAGGCCTCATGTATGAGGAGGCAGCAAAATGAAGCTGCACACTACTTCCGTTCTGACTTCAAAGCATATGTGACTATGATCATTTAAAACTAAGGTAGCACTGGATAAAGCCACAAGGTACGCATACATTACTGATGACACAGCAATACCGTAAAGTATTGGATGAATACTTAAATATTATATATACAAAAATTTAATCCTACAAGATCATGCTCTATGTCCCATTTTACAGGTAAGTTAACTCAAGCTTATATATTTTTTTATGTGTTTCCCAACTTAATACTGCCTTTCAGTTTTCATGCAGTCCTGCTGAATAATATTAACACATCCTTTTTGCTGCCTTCATGACAATGAAGTATGACAGGCATATTAAACAATCGTATTTTACATTTAGGCTAATTATTTTGTATGCATGTTGAAATTAAATTAGTGACTTAAACTAAATAAAAATTTAATGTTGAAGCTGACAGTGAGTGCTTCTTTTCAGATTCCTGTCAGCAGCTGGAGGTAAATATTAGTTAGTCTGGAGGCTGATGGAACTCAGTGGTGAACTAAAATCTAAAACAGAAACTGATGAGGTTCATGATATCAGTGACTAAGATGGCTGGCTTTACAATTAGTCTCATCTTTTCTGTCTTGTTACTGCCAGTTTTACACATACTGCTTTACCATACTGCTGTGAAACTAGAGGCCTATGTGTCAGCTGCCTTGCTTGCTCACTGCCTCCCTCTCCAAAATATGAAAAATAACCTATATTTTATGTTTGATATTTTTTATGCAATACCTATCAGTAAGCCAAGTAATTTACAAAAAGGGGGCTTAGCTCAGTTTACAGTCGACTAAAGTGAGTGTAACTTTATTTTATGAGTCCCATAACCGCCTGAAAAAACATACAAATAGGCAAAACAAGAGACAAAGTTCTGAGACAGTAATTTAGATTTAGTTGTGTTGAATATTTGGGGATTTACAATGGTTAAAGGGGCACCAAATTGTGTAGGTGCAATCAGTTAATTATGGTTATTAGAATTATCAAAGATTACTTTAATTAATAAAGTCCTCGGGGGCACCACCCTTTAAACAAGGGAAAGGATAGCTAATTGATTTAGTCTCATAAAATACACTAAACTATCAATTTGGAACTCCGATTAATAATTAAATTAACAACTATAACCAAAATTACCATTAATAACTAGTAGGTTGAATGATTTGGAGTTATATAAACACATTATATAGATGAAGTCTCTAAATGCACTAAACTAAAGAACAAGTGTGTGTGTGTGTGTGTGTGTGTGTGTGTGTGTGTGTGATCCAAAATAGCTGCTTGGGTCCAAAATGGCGTTAAACAAAAGAAATCAAATAAAAAAAGAAATCAGTGGTTATGTTACCAGTCCTTACGTTACCAGAAATCTTACGCAGTCCCTGTGTTGCTGCTGTAAGAGAGAGTTTGGTTCTGCTGTGTGTCTGCACCAAGCAGATCACACTGAGAGGGAGACAGCAGTAGCTGTCCGCTGCTTTAGAATAGTTCCTGGAGTTTATAGGTTCAGTTAAAGACCCACAAATGAATGACTTCAAATGGTGGAGTGCCAGTCCCAATAAATTTATAAGCCGTTAGACTGGCATTTACCATGTGATTTAATTTGTTCTCAAGAGAGCAGACAGAGGATGACAACAGAACAAAGCCTGAGATATTAGACAGGATCCATCTGGTGGCTAATCAATGCCAACACCACCGCTGTCTAACCGTCTAACCGCTGTCTATTATTTATTTATTTATTTATTTATTTATATAGCGCCAAATTATATCAGAAGTTATCTCAGGGCACTAGAGAGAGAGAATAATAGTAATAATAATGATAGCAATAATAATAATTGTAGCAGTGGGTGTTGAGCAGGAACATGGGGGCAGTATGTGGATTGCAATCATAGATCCAGATTCTACAGTTATGGAAGCAGAAATACCTGCAGAAAGTGACAGAAGGAGAGAGGAGCGACAGTCACCATCGTCCCTGTACCTATAAAGTCAGAAGTGTCTAGCCTAAATGACCATCCTGTGGCACTCACCCCCATTCTGATGAAGTGCTTTGAGAAACTGGTTCTCCAGCACATCAAAGACAATATTCCAGCCAGTTTGGACCCACACCAGATTGCATTCAGAGCCAACAGATACACAGAGGATGCCATTTCCTCTGCCCTCCACTCAGTCTTTACACACCTTGAAACTGTTGGGAGCCAGGTAGAGCAGGTTTGGTTATTAGCAAAATATCAAATATATTTATAAATATTAATAAAATTATCCAAATTAATTTAATTAATTAATATGGATGAAAAATTGCAGGGAACCAAATGTGAAAAACAGTCTCAAAAGGTGGCTGTCCACTTAGAAATGCTGATATTTAAAATACTATCTTACATGAAAATAAGGTGAACAGCGAAGGGTGAATCGTAGCACTGACCGTCACAACCAGTTGTTATTGCAACACATAGACAGAATAACCACAGGCAACTGCTCTATAAAAGTACAATAGAATTGATTCAACTTTAGCGCTTTATCTTTGTCCTCAAGATGGCGTGGAGTGTAGCTAGTTATGCTACCACGCATACTTACATTCAACAGCCGTGTTACTGGACTTTGGTCTGAAAAAGCACAGTTATTAGTTTCTTTGTTTCTTAGTTAACTTGCTAGGCACGTAAAACACATAGCAATACAAGCTGCAGTGGTCCAGTATTTCCCACAATCACCCCCATGAAACTGATTGGAAAATTAGTACTCTTGGCTTGAGTACCACGCTCTACAACTGGATATTGGACTTTCTCACAAACAGACCCCAGACAGTTCGGAATGGCAGTCACACCTCCTCCACCATAATGCTGAATAACGGAGCCCTCCAGGGCTGTGTGCTCAACCCCCCATCTTGTGTATAACCTCGAGTGCAACCACCAACATGGAGAGAACTCTGTGAAGATTGTGGATAATGCAACATGATAGTGTATTTTCACTCGATGCTCTCTGCCTTGTAAACACCCATGTTTTTCAGATCCCACACGCAGGATATCAGTATGCTGATGACATCATAAGGGTTATTTTCTAATCATGCCAAGTCAACTGATCTGAATGTGTAAAACACACATACACACACACACACAAACACACAGTCATAGTGGTCCACTGATCATTCATCATCATTCTTCAAGCTGAGGATCTAAAAAAGCTTTAAGCTAATAACAAGCTAACAACATGCTAATGAGTTGTTTTAATGTCTCTGAGGCCCTGCCGGCTACAGCCAATTAGATAGCACCCAATGGGACATCACTTCTTATTAACAAGGTAGCTTCTGGGTGGCACAGTGTCAGATCCCCCACCTCCCCTCCTCAGTTGGTCACACTGACTCAAGGGGAGGGTGGTCAGGTACATTTTACCAGTTTCGCTTGAAGCTTGAAATTAACTTTGTTACTAGGAACCCTTACAACTATGGTTTATGCAAGCTGCAGTGTGCCACTAGAATGAACATTTTGATGGTTTGTTATTAAATACATTTTAATAACATTTCATATTATAAGGATTAATAGTTTGCATGCTAGTGATGCTGTTTAAAAAGAGTTGATAGAAAATGACAATTAAATGTGCCAAACTATTTACTTCTAATTATTATTCTGTATTTATGTCACAATTACATTATTTCTTTAAAACAAATTACTAAATTATTTCTAAAAGACTTTTGCTTTTTATTCCATTCATTTCTTTCTGTGTAGGGAGAATCAGTTTTCTTCCTGGCTTACTGTTTACTGTTGGTTTCATCGACACATTGAAATTTAAAGACATCTTTGCTTAATTTTAAGACAGCATTTAAAGACACCTCTGTTTAAACTAATTAAGCCTCAGTTTAATTTTAAAATACTGTGTATAGCCAGTGTGCCCAAAAATTAAACAAGGTCCAACTTGTCCAACAACAGAGCTGCAAAAGGAGTTCTCATTGGCCAGCTATTGGTGTTCATTCCAGTCCATGCTACTATTTTTTAAGATGTTGGACAAGAGTGGCACTTTTTTCCCCATAACACCAAAAATAATTAGGGGTAGGAAAGTAGGAAAGAAATCATACAGTAGCACAATGCAAATTCCACATAGAGATATAAAAAATGGTAGTGGTAATAATTTTAATAAAATAATAATAGTGATAATAATGACAATTAAAGTTGCATGCAGCGATGATTGAGCCCTCGCACCTCCATGCACGTCGGGGCGGGCTGTTCAATGCGGCTCTGACTTGTGATGTGTTTTGATCACTGCACATAGGAGTTAAATGTCACTTCCTGTGTCCACTATGTGGCGCTAGACAACATACTTTATGCGTCATGTTGAAGGATAAGATGCATAGACCACACCACGAAAATTTTGTGCAAATTGGTCATCTTTGCCATGGAAGGCTTACTTCCCGTTGCTACTAGGTGGCGTTATGACTTTAAGTCATTATTGGCCTATAGATGTGATCAGGGTTGGACTCTTATCAAACATGTGAAATTAGAGGCAGATTGGACCTCAGATTGAACTGAAGTTACGGAAACTTTCTGTTTAAATATTATTTTTCTGTGTCCACTATGTGGCGCTGGAGGACACACAATGCTTGCTGGATACCATGTGTAGACCACACCATGTAAATACAATGTAAATTGGATGGTGTTTGTCACAGAAGGCAGACTTCATGTTGCCAGTAGGTTGAGATGGGACCATGTACAGTAAAGTTACATCAAAATCTTCTTTTCATCTGCAACCTGTTTTTAAGTATACTGACTGAGTTTGAAGTGTATCAGATTAACTCTAGGACGAGTTAATTAAAGTATGACCCCTATAAATCACAAAAAATACACAAATTTGGAGTCGACCCGATGATTTCTGTAGGAAGAGTTTGTTGTTGCAAGTATGCAGCCTGTAAATGGCGAAAAATGGCCTCAAAGTGCACATTCAATTTAAAATGGCTGACTTCCTGTTGGGTTTAGGGTATGGCCCTAAGAGGCTTTTTTTGGTATGTCTTGGGGTGATACATATACCTGCCAAATTTCGTACATGTAGGTAAAACGTAGACTGCTTTTTTCAATTTTCGAGGGGGCACTACAGAGCCATTTTGCCATGTCCATGCCCAAGACCTTTAAAATACGTAATTTTTTGCCACGTCTGACAAGTGTGCAAAGTTTCATGAGTTTTCAAGCACCTTTAGCCCCTCAAATCTGCGATTCATTTGGACAAATAAAAAAAAATAATAATCCGCGCAATTCCAATAGGGTCCTCGCTCGGGCCCTAATTAATGCTGCAAGCAGCGATGAACGGGCCCTCGCACCTGACCGCACATTGGGGCGTGCAGCATCCACAGCTGTGTTGCTGGGGGTTGAATGATGCATCTCTGATGATACAAATTACTGCAAGATATTGAATATCACTGCAGACTTTTTTCCATATGTGCATTAATGTCAACATTCAATTCAAATCAATTTTATTTATATAGCGCCAATTCATAACAGAAGTTATCACATTGCACTTTTCCTATAGAGTAGGTCTAGACCGTACTCTTTATAATATTATTTGCAGAGACTCAACAAATCCCACCATGAGCAAGCACTTGGCGACAGTGGCAAGAAAAAACTTCCTTTTAACTGGCAGAAACCTCAGGCAGAACCAGACAATATTCCTCTATTATATTAGTCTCAATCGTTTGTCCTGTCTGGCCTCGTCAGTCATCTGTGAAGCAGTTTGAATTGCACTAACCTATATGAAAAATGCCATATAATTTAAGTTTGATTGATTGAGTTCATATGATTTAGCTGCGTAATGTTTGTAATTATTTCTTGTGACATTATACATTTCTAATTTTATACAATTAAAACATATTAGTAATAAAGTCAACTGTCTAAAGCATTGAAACGAATGTATCCACAGATGACCTCTTTCAACACATTTTAATTCAATTTCCAAATGTGATATGAAGTATTAGCTGATGTTAACTGAAAAAATCAAAGACAAAGTAAATCAAAAAGTCGAAGAAGCTGCTGCCAGCTTCTTCAGCATCCCCATCTGCACAACTTTGCTGAATTTGGTTACCATGGTTGGTTACATTAAAGAGATATGGCAGTTAATGAGTAGTATGGCAGTGTTCTACTAAAGAGCACAAGATAGAGCTATTGGTGCCATGCTTCAATATGTCATGCACATTCTCATGGAGAACTTTTGTTCCAAGTGTCATTTTATTAAAAGGCAACAGAATTGCAGAAATATCATGTTTTAATGTTACTTCATCCAAACTGTGATACAGAGATCAATGGGATTTTATATACAGTACATTTTCTTATTTTGGCTTCTTACTGGTGCAGTCCACCCATTTGTGTCACGAGGGTGAGGGAGAGTGGCAACAGGGGAAGGACCCAAGTGTAGACCATTGAGGCAGGCAATTTGGTGCAATCAGAAAAGTGAGACAAAACATTAACAAAACAAGGATTCAAGGATTGCAGCAATCTGAAAATAGCCGGATGCCCGCCCGACCTGTGCGCTATACGTTGTATTTAATTGGTTTGGAATTTCTTGCTGTATAGAGTGTCCATTAAGTTGTTTTTTCCATTCAATTATCTCTCTGAATTAAATTAATTTATAGAAGACAGAAATTTTATTTGTCAAAGATAAAATTAGTAAAAATAAAATATAGTATGTGTATTTATGTTCATGTTAATGCAGTTGTATTAAAAAGAAAGCAATAAGAAAAGGTCTTTAGAGCCACAGACACTACTAATTTTTAATTCTGAAACGACTTGAAATTCCCACAATCTTAATAAATTAGAATAATTCTTAATGCCATTTTTTCTAGATTGTTTAGGTGGTTTTGAGCTGACAGTATATCATCACAGTATATAATCCACATTCACCACAGCCTTCCAGGGACTCCAGTTATTAAAGGCCAATGGCACCATTTCACAGTTATTATCCTGACAGTTATTCAGCACATCCATCAACACCTCCACCCCCCTCTATCAACCTTACACCACTGCCAGCCACCCAAACAGAAACAGACAGAGAGAGAGAGACATAGACAGAGGTGAACACCAGCACAGAGAGAGAGTGGACTAAATAGGTCTATTTGCAGGCGGTCAGAGAGTGAGAAAAGATAGGAGGAAGAGGAGGGATTGGGGGTTAGAGACAGAAAGTGATCTAAGGGCTCTAATTGCTGGATAGAGAGGGATGGGGCTTTGAAAGGAAGGGACAGGATACACTGTAAAAACATGAATTTGTGACCAGACTGCCTGAACTAATACTGAATCTTTTGTTTGATTTACTCCTTAGTTTTCTAATTTAAACTCCCTGAGTCAACTTATAAGTTGGATGTTGGATAAAGTGTGTTTGTAAAACAATAAAAAATTATCTAAACCATCTTATTTGAAAGTAAGCACATCTGAAATAGTTGTAGTAATCCCTCATTGCGGAGGAAAAGTGTGAGCTTGCCAAGCACATTTCTATTCTACCTACAGAGATGCTTGTTTTTGTCATACGCTCGCATAGCTTCACCTACCACTGCTTTGCTGATGACACCCAAATATTTTTGCTATTTCCCCCATCTGAAGATTCAAGTTCTTTATTGGCATATGCACCACAATTACAGTGAAATAGTATGTATGTACTTTTGCCTTCAGAACTGCCTTAATTCTTCAAAGCATAGATTTAACAAGGTGGAAACATTCCTTGTTAAATTTTTTTGTCCATGTTGACATGAGAGCATCACACAGTTGCTGCAGATTTGTCGGCTGCACATCCATGATGCAAATCTCACCACATCCCAAAGGTGCTCTATTGGATTGAGATCTGGTGACTGTTGAGGCCATTTGAGTACAGTGAACTCATTGTCATGTTCAAGAAAACCTTTTGAGATGATTTGAGCTTTGTGACATGGCGGTTTATCCTGCTGGAAGTAGCCATTAGAAGATGGATACACTGTGAAAATATCCTCAACACCACTACACCACCACCACCAGCCTGAACCATTGATACAAGGCAGGATGGATCCATGCTTTACATTTTGTTTACGCCAAATTCTGACCCTACCATCTGAATGTTGCAGCAGAAATTGAGACTCATTAGACAAGCAACGTTTTTTCCAATCTTACATTGTCCAATGTTGGTGAGCCTGTGCCAATTGTAGCCTCAGTTTCTTGTTCTTAGCTCACAGGAATGGCACCCGGTGTGTTCTTCTGCTCCTGAAGCCCATCTGCTTCAAGGTTCAACATGTTGTGCGTTCAGAGATGCTCCTCTGCATACCTTAGTTGTAACCAGTGGTTGTTTGAGTTACTGTTGCCTTTCTATCAACCCAAACCAGTCTGGCCATTCTTCTCTGACCTCTGCCATTAACAAGGCATTTTCACTCAGAGAACTGCTGCTTACTGGATATTTTCTATTTTTTTGGATCATTCTCTGTAAACCCTAGATATTGTTGTGCATAAAAATCCCAGTAGTTCAGCAGTTTATGAACTAATCAAACCAGCCCACCTGGCACTAACAAGTATGCCACATTCAAAGTCACTTAAATCACCTTTATACCCATTCTGATGCTTGGTTTGAACTTCAGCAGATCATCTTGACCATGTCTACTGTACATGCCTAAATGTATTGAGTTGCTCACTGATGTACAGTGGTGTGAAAATGTGTTTGCCCCCTTCCTGATTTCTTATTTTTTTGCATGTTTGTCACTCTTAAATGTTTCAGATCATCAAACAAATTTAAATATTAGTCAGGGATAACACAAGTAAACACAAAATGCAGTTTTTAAATGAAGGTTGTTATTATTATGGGAAAACAAAATCCAAACCTACATGGCCCTGTGTGAAAAAGTGATTGCCCCTCCTATTAAAACATAACTTAACGGTGGTTTATCACACCTGAGTTCAATTTCTCTAGCCACACCCAGGCCTGATTACTGCCACACCTGTTCTCAATCAAGAAATCACTTAAATAGGACCTGCCTGATAAAGTGAAGTAGACCAAATACAGTATGTACAGTGGTGTGAAAAAGTGTTTGCCCCCTTCCTGATTTCTTATTTTCTTGCATGTTCATAACTCCACCATAAGAAAGAGAATGGGCAAAAATGGCCTGCATGGTAGAGTTCCAAGATGAAAACCACTGCTGAGCAAAAAGAACATTAAGGCTCATCTCATTTTTGCCAGAAAACATCTTGATGATCCCCGAGACTTTTGGGAAAATACTCTGTGGACTGACGAGACAAAAGTTAAACTTTTTGGAAGGTGTGTGTCCCATCACATCTGGCGTAAAAGTAACACCGCATTTCAGAAAAAGAAAAATCATACCAACAGGAAAAAATGGTTGTGGTAGTGTGAGGATCTGGGGCTGTTTTGCTGCTTCAGGACCTGGAAGACTTGCTGTGATAAATGGAACCATGAATTCTGCTGTCTACCAAAAACTCCTGAAGGAGAATGTCCGGCCATCTGTTCGTGACCTCAAGCTGAAGCGTACTTTGGTTCTGCAGCAGGACAATGATCCAAAACACAGCAGCAAGTCCTCCTCTGAATGAAGAAGATCAAAATGAAGACTTTAGAGTGGCCTAGTCAAAGTCCTGACATGAATCCTATTGAGATGCTGTGGCATGACCTTTAAAAAGGCAGTTCATGCTCGAAAAACCCTCCAATGTGGCTGAATTACAACAATTCAGCAAAGATGAGTGGGCCAAAATTCCTCCACAGCGCTGTAAAAGACTCATTCCAAGTTATTGCAAACGCTTGATTGCAGGTGTTGCTGCTAAGGGTGGCCCAACCAGTTATTAAGATTTAGGGGGCAATCACTTTTTCACACAGGGCCATGTAGGTTTGGATTTTGTTTTCCCTTAATAATAATAACCTTCATTTAAAAACTGCATTTTGTGTTTACTTGTGTTATCCCTGACTAATATTTAAATTTGTTTGATGATCTGAAACATTTAAGTGTGACAAACATGCAAGAAAATAAGAAATCAGGAAGGGGGCAAACACTTTTTCACACCACTGTATATACTGTATACATACATACTGTGATGTATGCAGGTATAAACGGTAGTAATAAATATATATAAGTGTAAACAGTAACTGATAGTTGTATAAAGTAAAGTGGCATCCGTCAATAAGGTGCTAGTAAAGTGACAGCAATTAGCTTGAGAGAGTTCAACAGTCTATGGCCTGAGGGATGAAGCTGTCCCTAACCCTGGTGGTGTGGGTCTGGATGCTGCGGTACAATCTGAAGGCCCCAGTATGCTTCAAATGAAGTGCTTGTCAGATTGTGTAACAAGATCTGATACCCCGTTCCAGCGCTGGAAGGAGCTGCATCAGACAATTTTTTTAAGTTTCCGAAACAGACACTCATGACCACTTTACACAGTGATTGCCTAGGTGTTTTGAGGTGGAAAGAGTCGGTGGTGTTTAAACTTCTCTCTCAAGCTCTCTTTACTTTTGTCACTTTTCATGTGTACCTTATCTCTGTTTGCATGATTCCATGGGTGGGAGAAATTAATTACATTTACTGTTGTTACTGTAACAAAGTTTTTTTTCATTTGTACTTTTGAGTATTTTTTTACAATAAATAATGCAATAAAATATGTAATTTAATCTAAATATAAAAAAATAATAAAATAATCATGCAATAAAAGGATGACCTCATTATGGGTTATGGTTAGCATTACTGTACCTTGCCAGAGGTAAAACAAGGTTGCATCTAACTTAATTAATCACTGATTAATGCACCACCCGATGAGCACAATAAGTGACCCTATCGAACACACCCACAATGTTGCGTGACCAACAGGGGCTGCCTGGGTCTAGCTAAAATGCTCATGGCGGCTCCTTCAGCAGTGACATTCACTTATTTTCCCTTCAGTTAGGTGTGTGAGGCATTTCTGCTGGTTTTAACTGTTAATCCCTGTCACAGTGCTGCAGAGTGCTCATTCAGCTCAAAAGTCTTTGAATTTGAGGACTGCAGTGGGACAAGAGAGACTGAGTGGACTAGGCTATATTATGCATCGTGAAAGAACGTGTCAAGAAGCTGAACCTAGAGCAGACTGTAGAGAACTTTGAGGCGCTCACAACTTATAGATAAGGCCCTTTCTGGACAACATATAAGCCTAACAACTAATCCCACCACCCACATTACATGATAGCTCATTTGATGAAGATCATGCGATATGACTGAAATTCCTGCTGCCATCGAGGCAAGAATGATGATTTTACCATCATTCTTTTACCAGTAGCTCAGTCAATAGGGACTTGGCTTGGGAATCGTAGGGTGGCCGGTTCAAGTCCAGAACAGACCACGGAAAGGACTGTGGACTGGTAGTCCAGTTCACCTCCTGGGCACCTCTCCAGCAAGGCCGAATACATACATTAATGCATAGGTGTGTATATACCTGGCCAATACTCAGTATGTGTGTGTGTCCACTATGATAAAAAAAAAACTCGGTGTGTGTGTATTAGCGAGTGTGTCTGTGTGTTTCCATATGTGTGTGTGAGTCAGAGGTAGATTTGAATTGAAGTGGCAACATCTCGGGAAAAATAATGCCAAAAACTGCAGTTCTTTAAATGGCCACTTGAGGCCGGCTCCAAAAGCGAGTCAACCCCCAGAATTTTTTTTTAACATTTTGATTGTTGTAAGCGTTTTTAGTTCGAATAGACAAAAATACCCCTGTTATGGCACATGTGATGTCATTCCCTCAACTTGTGACAAGGTGTGTAAAACCCATGTCTCCCCAACAGCACAGTCAGTAGTAAGTCACCACTTCTGGGGATACAAAGGTCCAAGGTTCAAATCCTCATGCTGGGAAGTCATGCTTGCCAACTATGTGGCAATTCATGTAGGTTGTGTATTTTCAAGTGCTCATTATTAAATGCGAGTCCTGTGTGCTTTAATACTATTGTTTAATATTTAGATTAATTTTTAAATATACTTTATCTTTATCTTTTGCTGTTTACTGACAGTGTATCTGAATAGCTAATTTGTTTAAGAGCTTACCAGGTCTGTGCCCCTTTTAGATCCAGAGGTTGGGGATTTGAACCCAGGTGCTGGCAATATATTGGTAATGAAACTTACAGATTCTCCCTTGCTTTAAAAACTTTGCACCCTCTGCTTCCCAAATTTCGGTCTAGGTAAAATGTACCGCAGGGACTGCTTCATTGAAATTTTGTAGGGGTTGCAATCGAGCCATTTTGCAACAACCAAGCCCCAGACTACACCAGAAAACAAAACACACCCTTTCTGACACGTGTGCCAAGTTTTCGTGAGTTTTCCACTATCCTTAGCTGTTTTGAAGGCTAAGGATCATTAGGGGGTGCTACAGTGCCGACATGCCACCCCAAGCCCAAAAGTGAACTAAAAATGAAGTATTTACCAGTTCAAGTCTGGGCGTAAAGTTTCGTGACTTTTTTAGCATCCTAAAGGCCTCAAACATGTGTTTGAAAAGTCTGACTTCCTGTTGGGTAAACTCTCTCAAAAGATCAAAGCAACTTTTTCCCAACCATGGTGTGCGTTTTCAAGTCCCTCAAAAATGCGTTCAAAAGGGGCAGAGTAGTAATAATAATAATAATAATCTCTAGAAAAACAATAGGGTCCTTGCACTTTCAGTGCCAGCGCACGGTCACTGGTACTGCTTGTGCCCTAATAATAATAATCATACAATTAAAGCTGCAAGCAGTGTTGAACGGGCCCTCGCCTTCACGCGCGCTTTGGGGGGAGCGACAGCCGCGGTCATGTGACTGGAGGCTGGTTGACCCCACTCTGAAATGGAAATAATCTTAGATTTTCTCTGAAACTGATCATCTAATCTAATAATCAAGCTCATAAGTTGATGTGGGCAAAAGGTTGCTGGAAGGCTTTGGAAAAGCAGCAAACAAAATTGTTGCAGAGGCCAGAAGCCTGGGTGAGAAGATTCTAGTCCAGTACCAGAGGGGCACTCAGCCAGGAATGTGAGGAGACACACAAAGGTATTTTTAACTTTATTTGAGGTTCTTCAAATACATTTTGCCATCATTGCTATAAAAACTGATAAATCAGTTATTTTTTTCCCTTTAGGACTCACAGTCGGTGCTGTAGTACTCCTGCTCTCCTACCTCTTCAATGAAAATCCTCTATGTAATTAACAAGGTTAGAGCATTGATTTTCCTGTATCAAAAGGGAAAATGAACAAAGGGTAGACATATGTAATTGCATTATATGAAAAGTGGTCAGTGGCACACAAGATTTCCACAATTCATGTCTGCAACAACCCTCAACCCTTACGCTTTCCAGCACTTTACAACTTAACTGCAAAATAATGTAATTTTTTAGAACTTTGTATCTAATTAATGCCTAATTAACCTACACAAGATTAATATACAATAAAAACAGCATTTAAGCTGCCACTGCAGACAGTTAAATCACACTGAGACTTCTTGAACACCACATTTTAAATGTCATATTCATGTCAGATACTGTATTTGTTGTGTGCTTTTCATAGGTGATGAAGGCTCCAACAAGTGTGCTGCTGGTGAGCAGGAACCCCTTCAGTGCCTGAGGTGAAATCTCTCTTCACATAGATGGAGTTGACATTATGAAGCCAGATGACATCTTAGTGGGAGTTGGTGCCCTACAGGGGATTTATTTTATCTGTGGAGTTAGATATGCAGAGAATACAAGGAAGTCTTATTTTTTATGCAACAGTGAATGGTGATAAAGTTTCAATAGGGGTCATTAAAATGGCACATTTCTTGCTCTAAATGACTTATACCGATTGTCACGGACTAACAGGCAGAGGACACCGAGATGGAACTGGAATGTATTTATGATGACAGCCAGCAGTGGAGAGTGTGGAGATAGGTAGAGTGGATCTGGGGAAGTTTACCGGAAGGAAGCCACAGGAGACCGGAGAGACCAAGGGGGAATGGAGAAACCACGGAGGACTGGCGATGACACGGAGGACTGGAGAACAAAGACAAACATACTAAGTATTCACACCAATAATAATAAAGAACTTTTTTGTAGAACATATGCTATTGTTATTCCATTCCATTCCATCCAAATGGAATAACAAGTTGTGTGAATGCTGATTCAGCAGCATTCACACAGATGAGTTACTAATAAAAGAGTTGATTTAATTAAATTGATTACACGATTTTTTACAGTGTATGAACAGGGCAGGGGTGGGGTTCTGGGGGGGTGGTTGGTGATCTAAAGCGCTGTAATAGTGGGTGGTGTGTTGGTGAAAGTGATTGTGTCCCAGCACGTCTCTGTGTGTCTGTAACATCAATATTCTACCAACCCCCTGATCAGCTGATGTTTAATTGGGCTGATGATGATGTAGAAAGAAAATAATTAGTGAAAATTCAGACAATACAATCACCCCTTTATGTTCTGTCAAACCCTAACTTTCTATGTCCTCACTCCTTCTTCTTCTTCTTCTTCACCTCCTCTCTATGAGGAGGGCAGATATGGATGGATGGATGAATGGATTGATTAGGGGGGGATAATAGATTAGGGATGATCATCACCCTGAGCTTCTGTCAGCTGTGACCTTTGCAGGCTGAATGACCAGAGAGAGAGCACAGTCATTACCAGCCTTTATCCCTTTGTGTGTCTGTCGCAGCCCTGCAGAGGAGAATAGCTCTGTCATTTAAGGCACCGGTTCTCAACCTGGAGGTTACGACACCCCGGGGCGGTCACAGGATAATTTTTCAGGGTCACAGGATATAGATTACTATACAAACGATTTGCTTCTTTCCAGATTTTCCTCTATTTTTGCGTTTTTGTTGCTTTCACTCCACCTTCTGTGATAATCACATGAAACGCCATGAAAATGGAAAACTCATTCTTCAGTTTAACTGTTCACTACCAGTGATGTTGATAGGTTTTCAATGTAGTGAGTCCCTGGGACCCACAGATGGGTATCATAAGGATTATATCGATACTACTACTCTTATCGATACGTATCGGTTCTTTTTCATTACTAAATAATTGGTTCTTTAAAAATATATTCTTTTAAAAGAGAATAAATTCAGAAAAGGATTAGAATTTAATATCTTAAATATACCTAAATGTTTCTAGAGCAGCAACAGTAATGTTTACAACAGCAAAGTCAATATACTCAATAATATTTCACTGAAAACATATGGGCCTAAAATGTTAATAAAATAAATCATATTCCTGACATCAAAATACTGAGTTAAGTTTAGAAAGAATGACACAGACATCAGTCAGTATCAGTCCCTCCTGAATTCTGTCCTCCTTCCTCTGCTGCTGCTGTGATTCACTGCGTCCAAATAGTAGAGGGAAGAGGAGCTGTTTTATCTCAGCCAGCAGCTAAGTTTACAAGAATTTGCCAAATTTTAAGATATGTGGCAAACTAAGATAAACAGTTAGACTACATACATACATCCATAGCTTTTGTTTTTGCTTGTTTGTAACAATTCACTATTAGCCTAGCTAGCATGCAGCCGTGCTTGTCTAAACATAGCGCCGGTGGATCAGACTGCAGACAGAGCAGACTAAATTAATATATCGGTTTCTACATTTTTATGCTTGTTGAACAGGTGTATTGATAAAGTATTGGCTTTTTACTTGCTAAGGTCTTATTGCACTTACAGTAACCATCAGAATCAGAATCAGAAATACTTTATTGATCCCCGAAGGGAAACTCTTTGTTACAGCAGCTCGCCTTTACGTCAGTGCACACAGGACTACAGGACAAGTACTAGCAAAAAATATAATACAATACACTATAAAAACAGGTCAGAAAATAAACTAAGTACCAGGTGGGTATAAGTATAAAATAAAACAAGTGTAAAGTACCAAGTGGATTTACCAGTTGATAATACAGTATAATAATACAATGTAATAATATAAGTAATAAGTAGTGGTTGAGTTAAGTGTAGGTTATTGAGATTATTAAGATATTGCACAGAAGTAATGGAGGTATGAATAATAAGACGACGAGACGGAGCTACAGCAACAGGCAGCATGCGGGCTGGCGCATGCGCACTAGATTCACGAGCATAGTTGTTGTCAACTCGAGTAACGATGGCCTGATGGCTGGACAGATGAGCAGAGCCACTCAGGAGGGCAACCAGGAGGCTGACCACACAGATGGTACTGCCCAGCAGGTCAGGCTGGAGGCCAGCGGAGAAGACGGAACCCAACCCCCCTACGTGACCTTCTTTTACTATTTTATTTTTCTCATAACAGACCGGTATTCAAAATGCCATTTGGCTATTATAGTTTTTATGTGAGCCATTTAGTTGTTAAGAGCTACCTTATCTTTAGAGCTACTCCACTACATCAAAGAGGGAATATTGTATTTTTTCAATATATTAATCCAGAAACATTATATACAGTGCATCCAGAAAGTATTCACAGCGCTTCATTTTTTCCACATTTTGATTTGATACAGCCTTATTCCAAAATGGATTAAATTTTCCTCAAAATTCTACAAACAATACCCCATAATGACAACGTGAAAGAGGTTTGTTTGAAATCTTTGCAAATTTATTAAAAATAAAAAACAAGAAATCACATGTACATAAGTATTCACAGCCTTTGCCATGACACTCAAAATTGAGCTCAAGTGCATCCTGTTTCCACTGATCATCCTTGAGATGTTTCTACAACTTGATTAGAGTCCACCGGTGGTAAATTCAGTTGATTGGACATGATTTGGAGAGGCACACACCTGCCTATATAAGGTCCCACAGATAACAGTGCATGTCAGAGGACAAACCAAGCCATGAAGTCCAAGGAATTGTTTCTAGACCTCCGAGACAGGATTGTATCGAGGCACAGATCTGGGGAAGGGAACAGAAAAAATTCTGCAGCATTGAAGGTCCCAATGAGCACAGTGGCCACCATCATCTGTAAATGGAAGAAGTTTGGAACCACCAGGACTCTTACTAGAGCTGGCCGCCTGGCCAAACTGAGCGATCAGGGGAGAAGGGCCTTAGTCAGGGAGGTGACCAAGAACCCAATGGTAATTTTGACAGAACTCCAGCATTTCTCTGTGGCGAGAAGAGAACCTTCCAGAAGAACAACCATGTCTGCAGCACTCCACCAATCAGGCCTGTATGGTAGAGTGGCCAGACGGAAGCCGCTCATCAATAAAAGGCACATGACAGCCCGCCTGGAGTTTGCCAAAAGGCACCTGAAGGACTCTCATACCATGAGAAACAAAATTCTCTGGTCTGATGAAACAAAAATTGAACTCTTTGGCCTGAATGGCAAGCATCATGTCTGGAGAAAACCAGGCACCACTCATCACCTGGCCAATACCATCCCTACAGTGAAGCATGGTGGTGGTAGCATCATGCTGTGGGGATGTTTTTCAGCGGCAGGAACTGTGAGACTAGTCAGGATCGCGGGAAAGATGAATGCAGCAATGTACAGAGACATCCTTGATAACCTGCTCCAGAGCACTCCGGACCTCAAAGGTAAGGTTCATCTTCCAACAGGGCAAAGACCCTAAGCACACAGCCAAGATAACAAAAGAATGGCTTTGTTGGGACATCTCTGTGAATGTCCTTGAGTGGGCCAGCCAGAGCCCAGACTTGAACCCGACCGAACATCTCTGGAGAGATCTGAAAATGGCTGTGCACCGATGCTCCCCATCCAACCTGATGGAGCTTGAGAGGTCCTGCAAAGAAGACTGGGAGAAACTGCCCAGAATTAATTCAATTAAATTTTATTTATATAGCGCCAATTCATAACAGAAGTTCTCATTGCGCTTTTCCTATAGAGCAGGTCTAGACTGTACTCTTTATAATATTAATTACAGAGACCCAACAAATCCCACCATGAGCAAGCATTTGGCGACAGTGGCAAGAAAAAACTTCCTTTTAACAGGCAGAAACCTTGGACAGAACCAGACTCAATGGTGGGCGGCCATCCGCCGCTGACGTGGTTTTGAGAGAGAGGAGAGGTTTGGGGGAAGGGGATAGGGTTAGGGAGGCACAATGCAAAGACCATGTAGAATTTTTGTTCATGCTCGAAAACTCTCCAATGTGGCTGAATTACAACAATTCTGCAAAGATGAGTGGGCCAAAATTCCTCCACAGCGCTGTAAAAGACTCATTCCAAGTTATCGCAAACACTTGATTGCAGTTGTTGCTGCTAAGGGTGGCCCCACCAGCTATTAAGTTTAGGGGGCAATCACTATTTCACACAGGGCCATGTAGGTTTGGATTTTGTTTTGTTTTCCCTTAATAATAACAACCTTCATTTAAAACTGCATTTTGTGTTTACTTGTGTTATCTTTGACAAATATTTAATTTTGTTTGATGATCTGAAACATTTAAGTGTGACAAATGTGCAAAAAAAAAAAAAATCAGGAAGGGGGCAAACACTTTTTCACACCACTGTATGTGCATGTGAATTATTATTATTTTTTATTTAATACATTTGCAAATATTTCAAACAAACTTCTTTCATGTTGTCATTATGGGGTATTGTTTGTAGAATTCTGAGGAAAATAATGACTTTAATCCATTTTGGAATACGGGTGTAACATAACAAAATGTGGAAAAGTGAAGCGCTGTGAATACTTTCCGGATGCACTGTACAATAGTGAAACACTGACAGGGACCATTTTACTGCACAATGAGTACTATAAGTACATTTCGCTATAACACTTAGATACTTTTACCTTGTAAGGTTTAGAATGCAGATCTTTTACTTGTAGTTGAGTATTTGCAGAATGGGGTAGCAGTACTTTTGCTTAAGTAATGGACCTGAATACTCCTACTGTACCTCCGGTAGGCACAACCACAGCACACCACTGTTGCTGCTCTAGAAACATTGTTATATTTAAAATATTAAATTGTAATCCTTTTCTGAATTTATTCTCTTTTTAAAAGAATATTTTTAATGACACAAATATTTAGAATTGAAAAAGAACTGATTGTTGTGGTACACTGTGGCAACTAGCACAGAGGAAGTGAAGTAGTTACTTTCGTTTATTAGGAAGTACAATGAGGAACCAGGAGTGTGGAGGTAATTGCTGGGAGCCGGTGGACTGAGCGAAGACAGCGGGCTGGCAAGAGATTGGGGAAAGCAGGCGATCTGAGAAGAGGTCCTCCTGGGAAGCCGGTGAGCAACTTGGAGGCAGGTGAGAGGATCGAACCTGAACACAGGGAGACAAAGAGTCAGTCTGGATTTCAAATAGCATAACGGTAATTTTCTAGGAAGGTAAGTCAGAAGCCAAGGTGTAATACCGCTTGGGTAAACAGACAATCTGGCGAAGATGGTGAAAAGAGCTGGGTAGATATACTGCCAGGTGTTGATTGTGGATGGATAGCAGGTGAGCAGCAGCAGATGGGCAGCAGGTGTATCAGTCTTTGATTGGAAGTTCACCGGAGGCCACGCCCCACAGCACACGCGCAGACACACACACACACACACACACACACACACACACACACACACAGGAGGGGAACCAACAGGGGACAAACAGACAGAGACACTAGGAATGGTACAGCTGTACCATGACAGTGATAAGTATAGATAATAGTAGCATTGATATAATCCTTTTGATACCCATCCCTAAACACAAACCTGAGAGGTGAGTATACTAAATAAAACAGGAAGCAGACAGAAAAACAAGAAACAAAGGAAAACATAAACTAGGAAGCAGAGTAGGTCATGACATTTATAAGTGGTATATTTAATTCTGGATTATGCTTTGGGAGTTGGTATGGAATTAATCTAGAGTGTTTCCTCAGAGAGATAGTACACTTTCCCACAATCAGCACTGTTTGTAGGCCAAGAAATGCAGGAAGAAATTTATCAGAATGAACATATACAGTATATTACACTTGTACCACATATCCTTAACTGATAACTCTGCTCCTGGTTTTGAACAGACTGGTAGCTACTGGTTATGTGTGTGTGTGTCTGTGTGTCATGTGGTTGATGAGCATCAGGTATGCTGAGCAGCATCATGCCAGCCAGCAGGCAGGTTCAGACACGTAGTGAGGACCCCAGAGTGTATAGATACCCCTCACTCTGCCTGAGTAAAACTTCGCACAAAGACTCTCCAGGGGATAGACCATCACCCTCTACTGCTTTAGCATCACATTACCTCAGAACAATCCCCATGATGGTATCACTGGTCCTCTTGACAACCTCCATCCACAACACTGTAAAACGCAGTATTATCACTGCTGAGAGCCTGACAGCATACATGAAAGTATAAAGTATCACCTATGCAGGGCTTGGTGTTGGATAGGTAAAGAAAAGAAAAATCTTTTGCACAAACAAATTCAATTTGGCAGAAAATGCTATTTGGGCCTCATAGCTAAGCAGTAACATTTTTAACGGAGTGCTATGTACACACTATACAGTCAGCTGCAGAATCTTTAGTGACTTCAATGACTCACCCTATCATGAACACATTTTCCATATCCCCATGTCCCTGTATTCACATGAGAATAAGATTGCTTCACCTTGCTCTTGATTGGATGGACCTAAAATGAAATAACCTACACCTATTACAACAATGTAATGTATGTGCCTGCACAGAGACAAACATAGAGATCGTGAGACTCTTCATTTTGAATTACTGTCATGTAGTTTATAGGTACAAGTTTGTTTGGAGAAAATGCACAGATTGATTGTCAGAGGTAGAATTCTTTAGAGCCCCGTTCTTTATATGTGAAGAACTTGATTTGACTGATGATTATCTGTCTTGATTTTTTTATTTTGAGCTGTTGTCATAACAAGTAATTGAGCCCAAACCTGCAAATGTGTAGCTTATTCCAAGTAAGCTGGATCATGATCAAGACTGTTAACGGTTAACTCTTTACATGAACACATTTTTCAGTATTTATCACAACTGAATATGAACAATAGTAATTTAAACACCTACACATTACATACTATACAAAAAAAATATATCAATACACTTAAAAAAAAAACGAATTCAAATTCAATTGGGTATAGTACAAGCTAAAGATTCAACTTGAAGTATCACATGACCACTCAGGCAATCATATGAATCCTTTAAAAAAAACTCTCCCATGAAGGGAAACGTTGACATAATTATTTAGCACTCAGGCTTGTCAGTGTCAAAGGTTTCCAAACAAGCATTATTATTGGCATTTTAACATTTGAGTCTTTCTATGTAATGACCATGTGACGTAAACACTGAGGGAACATGTATCACAGCAAATAACCACTCCTCTGTGTTCTTCTTCCACTATTTCCTCCTCTTCATCATCCTGCTGCCTCCTCTGTGTCTCCTCCTTCACCTCCTCCTCTGAGACGTTAAATCCTCCTCCACAACGACAGCTGTATGTATACACACACTCATCTGAAACAACACACACTCACATTTTAGATGGAAAAATAAAGATTTACCTGCCATAATCAGACAGTGAGCATGAACATGTACAGTGGTGTGAAAAAGTGTTTGCCCCCTTCCTGATTTCTTATTTTTTTGCATGTTTGTCACACTTAAATGTTTCAGATCAAACAAATTTAAATATTAGTCAAAGATAACACAAGTAAACACAAAATGCAGTTTTTAAATGAAGGTTGTTATTATTAAGGGAAAACAAAATCCAAACCTTCATGGCCCTGTGTGAAATAGTGACTGCCCCCTAAACCTAATAACTGGTTGGGCCACCCTTAGCAGCAACAACTGCAATCAAGCGTTTGCGATAACTTTATAATGACTTTTTTACAGTGCTGTGGAGGAATTTTGGCCCACTCATCTTTGCAGAATTATTGTAATTCAGCTACATTGGAGGGTTTTTCAAGCATGAACTGCCTTGACTAGGCCACTCCAAAGTCTTCATTTTGTTCTTCTTCAGCCATTCAGAGACCCCACAACAACATCCAAAGAACTGCAGGCCTCACTTGCCTCAGTTAAGGTGACTGCACCATAAGAAAGAGCGTGTGCAAAAATGGCCTGCATGGCAGAGTTCCAAGATGGAAACCACTGCTGAGCAAAAAGAACATTAAGGCTCGTCTCATTTTTGCCAGAAAACATCTTGATGATGAAAATACTCTGTGGACTGACGAGACAAAAGTTGAACTTTTTGGAAGGTGTGTGTCCCATTACATCTGGCGTAAAAGTAACACCGCATTTCAAAAAAAGAACATCATACCAACAGTAAAATATGGTGGTGGTAGTATGAGGATCTGGGGCTGTTTTGCTGCTTCAGGACCTGGAACTTGCTGTGATAAATGGAACCATGAATTCTGCTGTCTACCAAAAACTCCTGAAGGAGAATGTCCGGCCATCTGTTCGTGACCTCATGCTGAAGCGAACTTGGGTTCTGCAGCAGGCCAATGATCCAAAACACACCAAGTCCACCTCTGAATGGCTGAAGAAGAACAAAATGAAGACTTTGGAGTGGCCTAGTCAAAGTCCTGACCTGAATCCTATTGAAATGCTGTGGCATGACCACATAAAGGCAGTTCATGCTCGAAAACCCTCCAATGTAGCTGAATTACAACAATTCTGCAAAGATGAGTGGGCTCATTGCAAGTTATCGCAAATGCTTGATTGCAGTTGTTGCTGCTAAGGGTGGCCCAAACAGTTATTAGGTTTAGGGAGCAATCACTATTTCACACAGGGCCATGTAGGTTTGGATTTTGTTTTCCCTTAATAACAACCTTCATTTAAAAACTGCATTTTGCGTTTACTTGTGTTATCTTTGACAAATATTGTGTGACAGTGTGACAAACATGCACTTCCTTTTCTGATGAGTGTATTTCTGTCATTAGTAATACTTGCTTCAGTAATGAAGGCAAAAAAATAACAAATTAAAACAAAATTGTAAAAGGTTTGAGGGGGCTACTTGCCGCCATATCTACATGAGGTGTTCACAAAGACACTAAAATCATTCCCCAACCAGAAATCCTGGATGAATGGACAGGTGAGGGCTATACTCATTGCCAAAAAAGCTGCATTTCTTTCTGTAGACAAGGAAGTTTACAACAATGCCAGAGCAAGACTGAAAGCTAGCATCATGGAGGCAAAGCTGAGACATCAGGAGAGACTGGAGAGAGACCTCAACACCAACAACACCAAAGATATGTGGCAGGCGATCAAAAACATCACAGGCTACAAAAGCAGGAGCACCCCCATCATGTGTGAGGCCATGTTACCAGATGAGCTAAATGCATTTTATGCTCATTTGAATCTCCCCAACAAAGAGTCAGCTGTAAAGTCTACTCCGCCTCCAGAAGACCGGCCATTGTCAGTATCCACGGCAGATGTGAGAAGAATCCTGCTGAGAGTGAATATGAGTAAAGCTGCTGGGCCTGATAACATCCCTGGCCATGTACTAAGAATATGTGCCAATCAGCTAGTTGATGTTATTACTGACATTTTTAACATATCACTGTCTGAGGAGAGTGTTCCCACCTGCTTCAAGACACCCACCATTGTCCCTGTACCTAAAAAGTCTACAGTGTCTAGTCTAAATGACTACCGCCCTGTGGCTCTCACCCCCATTCTGATGAAGTGCTTTGAGAAACTGGTTCTACAGCACATAAAGAACAACGTCCCAGCCAGCCTGAACCCTCACCAGTTTGCTTTCAGAACCAACAGATCCACAGAGGATGCCATCTCCATTGCCCTCCACTCAGTCTTCACACACCTAGAGAACAACAACACCTACATCAAAACGTTATTTATTGATTTCAGCTCAGCATTCAACACAATCTCTCCCATGAAACTGCTTGGAAAACTTATCAGTGTGCTTGAGTACCACACTCTGTAATTGGATATTAGACTTCCTCACAAACAGACCCCTGACAGTTCGGATTGGTGGTCACACCTCCTCTGCTCTAGTGCTCAACACTGGAGCCCCCCAGGGCTGTGTGCTCAGCCCCCTCCTAATCACGCTGTACACCCATTATTGCAGCCCCCGACATGGACACAACTGTTGTGAAGTTTGCAGATGACACCACCATCATCGGCCGGATTACAAACAACGATGAGACTCCATATATCGGGAGGAAATCAATCTTGCAGAGTGGTGCACAGAGAACAACCTACTACTCAACGTCAGCTAAATCAAGGGGCTGATCGTTGATTTTAGGAAAAAAGGAGGCAAAGACACACACCCCTGTCTACATCAGTGGAGCTGAGGTGGAACAGGTGAATAGTTTTATGTTCCTGGGAATCAGCATCACACAGAGAACCTGACATGGTCCTTTCACATTTCCACCCTGGTCAAGAAAGCTCAGAAACATCTGTATTTCTTAAGGAAACTTAAGAACCTGTAATGGCAAGAACAAATGGACTCTCTGATATAATAACATACAGATGTTATTATAATTGTTTGGCGTCAATACTTCATTTGTGAATGATTGTTTGGTGTGCAAGATGAGAACAGTACAATGATAATAATGACATGGAACTACAAAACATCCTAGCGACTGTTATGTCCAGACTTCAGGAAAACTCTTCTCCCTGGGTTGAGGAGCCTGACCCTGAGGACTGGATAAATAACTGATGCTCTTTTTCCTCTGTACTCATTCAAAACTGATATATGTTTTTGCTGCTGTGAGTCCGTCTGCAGACGCTTGAAGTAAACCTACAGAAAGACAAGTGATTGCCTTGAGTGTTTCTTTATTCCGAAGAAATTGGCACTACAATTTGGCGTTGTCGGCATTTTCACTCGTGTGAGAGGACTTGGGCGCTCGGAGCGGCAGGTTAAGACCGTGCACGGCTAGAGTCTGGGACTCTGTACCTCAACCTCCCCGGCAAGGAAGGGTGGAGATGTGGGGGCTTGCTGCCCTGAGTGTCTGAGGCTCGCTCACCGCTGTGATCCAGTGAACCTAGTGGCTGTGGCAGCACTCTCTTTCATGTGAGTATATTCAAGGGGGCCTGGGGTATACCGATTCTCGCTACCGTGAGGGGTGTGCGTGACAGACGTGTCAGCAGGGCAGGTCTGGGACCGCTGTGTGAATCATTGCAGTATTTGGCCAAACTTTTCACTGTCAGACAGGGTATATCTTACAGACCGGTTCTTTTCTGCAATTCTTTTCTAGACACTCATTTGGTTCCCTCTTGGGTTATTTAAAGATTCGCAGTTTGGAACTCATCTTTAAAAAAAGAGGAGGAGTGAATGTGTGAAAGGGAAAATAAAAAGACAAAAAACAAACAAACAAAACATAAAATAATTAAAAAACTGAGTAAGTAAAAAGTGTGAATGCCAAACGGATGATCTGGGAAGACAATAAAACAGGCCGCTCTTAGAGGCATTGAAGGGTTAATATTATTATTATTATTATTTTATTTTTTTTTGGTTGTTTCTCAAGTAAGTCTGTAAACTATCTAACTGTCTTTCCCCTAGCAGCCAGCTTCAAGGTCCTTTTTTCCCTTTCCTCTTAATTGTGGCAGAAGCGCTCCTAAGAATCCAGCCAAAATGTTAAAAAGCACAAAGAGGCCATTTAAAACATCAAACGAAGTTATTATAGTTGGGGAATCCGGGTTAAAAAATAAATATGGGTTCTAACAATAGCAAAACTTCTGAGAATGAAAGATCAAAACTGCTAGCACCTATGTTGAAATCCCCTAATATAAACTACATGATGCACAGCAATGCACAGCATTGACCAGCTGGACATCTGGGTAAAAGAATTTGGGTTTTCATCAACCGGCAGCTTCTCTCTCAGACAGACAGAGATATTAAAAGGCAAATTAGAAGAGAATGAACACTCAAAAGAAAAGAAATAAGCAATTTAAAGCAGACTGGAAGGCTTATGCTTGTTGGCAGCATGAAGCATATAAAAAAATAAATAAGGCAGGGACAGATCACAACACCTCTGTGTCTCACTATGTCCCACAGTGTGCCAAGCTGGATCTGGACCTGGACTCGGCCCCCGTCAAGGAAGACAGCCTCAACAAAGAGCAGCAGCAGCTACAGCAGCAGCAGCACCAGTAGAGGCACAACCACCAACTGCGGCCTCGATACACCTGGATGAGGCAACAGGAGGACAAGGATCATTCATTCCCGCACCTCCAACACCCAAAGAGGCCTACAAATCACATTGGGGTGGCCCAAACACACTACATAGAAAGTATCCCAACTGGAAACATCACAAACTGGCATGGGATGTGCACGGCCCAGGACCGGAGGGCTCTGCAGCAGGTGATTAAAACCGCTCAGAAGATCATCGGTACCAACCTACCCAGTATCAGTGATATCGGTGAGGTGAGGTGCTTGCGCAGAGCCCAAAGGATATTAAAAGCCACTACCCACCCCAGCCACAGGCTGTTCACCCTGCTACCGTCTGGCAAGAGATACAGAACTATCCACTATATTTACATATGTATATATATGTATATATACAGTACATATATACGTACATATGTACATATGTACGTATGTATGTATGTATGTGTGTATATATATATATATATATATATATAAATGCTATTTCAATGTGTCTCTCTAATGTCTCGAAAGTGACTAAGCAAATTATTGTTTCTTCTTTCCGTTTTATGTCGGAAAATTATCTATTGGCTGAGCGAGGCTGCCTTTCTTCTGACATCACTTCTGGTCCATTTCCATGTCAAGAAGCCAAATAAAATGCGTAAAAATGGACTAACAATTATGTATCCATTTGATGTCGTATACGACATAATCAACCTGAGTGAGTTAAGTCTTAGTCTAGTATTAAGTAGAGATAATGCAACTGAAAAAAGTGGTGAATTTAGAGTAAAACTAACTAGTTACAATGTAGCATTAAGTGTTGATTTTTCGCTCAAACTTGCGATCAAACTTGTGTTCCAGTCAGCTGGATATCCCGTGGTTAAGGCAGAAATAACCGACTCAGTATGTGAAAAATCTCAGCATCCCTACTACTGTTTTGTTTTTGTAAGTGTGTGTGTGTGTGTGTTTTAGTGTACATGGTCTGTAGTTACCCTGCTCCCAGGTCATGTCCTCCAGACAGATTGTAGAATCCACTGGCCAATCCTGTTTCAGTTCCCGCACTGGAGAAGCATTAATGCATCATTATTATAGTAGTATTAGAAGGAAGTGTGGGGGTTGACAAATGGTGAAGATAATCAGTGCGTTTACATGCACTTAAGTAACATGTTTACTCAGAGAAACCAGACTATGTGGGTAATAGGAGAATGTGTTTACATCCATTGTAGTAACCTGGTTACTGTAAATCCATGTATAAGTGCAGCAGGTCAGTAACCAGATTTCCCATCTACCCCCAACCTAATTTTGGAAACATAGCTTTCTTATTTTAACTGTATTGACAGAAGACGCTGCCTCCTGACTTTTTTTGGTGTGCGTCTGTGTCGGGCAGGCTGATGGCACGGTGAGAGGAGAAAAGACAGGCAGACACAGCAGAGCTTTCCTTCATAGCGCGAAAGTGTCTGAATTTAACAAATAGTCAAAGATTCAGCATAGCAAACCGACTTATTTTGAGTTTTTGTCTGACTTTCGACAGCTATATATTTAAATAACGCATTTCTCCATGTAATTATCTCTCCTTTCATCCTTCCGCTCTGCTGTTATGGCTGACATTCTCCCTATCTGCAGTCTTTTGTTACATACATGTGCATATGTAAAAAGCAGATTACCTGTTTACCCGTAAGATTGACA
Organism: Siniperca chuatsi; assembly: GCF_020085105.1. Classification (NCBI taxonomy): domain Eukaryota; kingdom Metazoa; phylum Chordata; class Actinopteri; order Centrarchiformes; family Sinipercidae; genus Siniperca; species Siniperca chuatsi. Next base: position 2,506,702 of record NC_058045.1, on the reverse strand, counting down.
ACCGTTGTCAGAATCAGAATCAGAAATACATTATTGACCCCCAAGGGGGAACTCTTTTGTTACAGCAGCTCACTATCACGTCAGTGCACACAGGAATATAAGTACTAAGCAAAAAATATAATAAACTATAATACAGGTCAGAAAACAAATTAAGTACCAAGTACCAAGTATAAAATAAGTGTGAAGTACAAAGTGGGTTTACCGGTTGATGATAATAATACGGTATAAAGTAATAGTGCATGAACTGTCAAGTTAAGTGTAGCTATTAAGATTATAGATTATCACTAATGACCTTTTAATGAATGCAAACGCAGGCATGTGTTCAGTTCTTGTGCTGCTGGACTTAAGTGCTGCCTTTGACACAATTGATCATGGCATTCTTTTAGATAGAGTGAGGCACTGGGTGGGCATATCTGGCACTGCACTAGACTGGTTCTCATCTTATCTGTCCAATACGAAATTCTGTGTCAGCATTAATAACTTCATGTCATCTTTTTCCCATGTCAAGTACGGTGTCCCTCAAGGTTCAATTCTGGGACCAATACTGTTCTTCCTCATACATGCTTCCCTTCGGTGATGTCATCGACAGACATGGTATTTCTTTTCATTGTTATGTGGATGACACTCAGTTGTACCTCCCTGTCAAGCGCACTGACCTTAGCATGCTGAGTTCTCTGCAGGACTGCCTGTCTGACATAAAAAATTGGTCGAAAAAAATGTCGATACATTTTCTTCAGCTCAACTCAAATAAAACTGAAATCCTTGTTATTGGGCCCCAACACATCACTAAACAAATACTGCCATCTACTGGTAACCTGTCACAACATATCAAGCTTGTTGCAAGAAATCTTAGTGTCCTTAATCTTCACTCTTCTAGTTATCTACTCTGTTACTCTCTCTGTGACCCCCTTTACACCTTGCATTAAAATGCATTTTGGGTGACAATCAGATAGCGCTTGACCACATGAAAGTACAAGTGTAAATGCACCCAAGACACATTAACTGATTGTGATCTGAGCAGCAAAACCACCTCCAGAGGTGGTCAGGGATGCATTGTGACCACATTGAACACAAGTGTAAATGCAATTGTGTTGTCAATCCACATACAACAACTATGCGGGCAAAAATACGTACCAGTCGCAGTCTTCAGCAAATAAAATCAAAAGTTAGATAGCGCACACAGGCAGCGTGCAGGAACGCGCTTAAAGACCGCCGTTCATTGAATGTGCTCATGTTTTTGGTGAACGGTGAACTGAATGTATCCATTTGTGAATGTGAACTCACGCACTGTTGAGTTAAACTCAATATAAACAACTAAAATAACAGAAAGGAGTACACTTTATGAAGAAAAGACAATGCCAGGCAGAACTTAAGTTTCACTTTCAAATCATGGTGGAAAGCCAGCTCAGAGATGGTTCAGAAAGTTATTATAAAGTCTACAGTTATAGAGCATCTATCTAACCTGCATGGACATTCGGCATCTCAGCAGAGAAAAATAAAGAGAAGAAAGGAGTGTTCAGCTCACGGTTTAACCATACGACCACGAGCCAACAGCTGCAAAGTTCCTCCACACAAATTAAACTCAGCATTTTGTAAAGCAGCTCATGTGAACTTAGTTCTAAATTCAAAATTGTGAACTATGAGCGTGAACTAGTTAATTTTAATCCGTGTGAACTGAAACTTGAACGAGCTCTTGTGAAGTGTGAACTTGCACAACACTGTACATAGATTGGACACCCAGTCTTCCTCCATAAAGGTCCCTATCACTATCATCTCCCACCACTCTTGATTGTGTTCCCACATGGTGGCATTGACCACAGCTGAAATAAAAGCAGCTGCATAAAACAGCATTCTCCTCTGCTTTTGTCTTTGGCATTACAGTTAGACGGCTTCTTCCCGTGCTTCGAAAAGCAATCAAAAGTCCATTCAATAGCACAGCTTCACAGATGGTTGCAATCTTTTTCATTTATTTATTTTTTGTTGATGTTTTTTGGACCCGCGCAAACGAGACGAGGATGTGACATTCGGTTGTTTGAGCTGGACAGAGCGATCGGACCTCAATCAGATCTCAATGTGGACACTGGAGACACATATCGTTCGCAGTGAGCCTGCAGCACTATCAACAAGATGGTCAATTTGAGAGGGACGGAAATTAGCATAGGAGTCCTCTGATATAGGTCTAGACTGTACTCTTTATAATATTATTTACAGAGACCCAACAAATCCTACCATGAGCAAGCATTTGGTGACCAGACTCAATGGTGGGCGATAGAGATAGAGATAGAGAGAGGTTAAGGTAGAGGTTGAGAGAGGTAGAGTCAAGAGAGAGGTAAGTAGAGGTAGAGAGAGGTAGAGGTAGAGGTAGAGGTAGAGGTAGAGAGAGGTAGGTAGAGGTTGAGGTAGAGAGAGGTAGGTAGAGAGAGGTAGGTAGAGATTGAGATAGAGAGCGAGAGAGGTTTGGGGGAGGGGGTGGGGGAGAGAGAGGCACAATGCAAATACCACCTAGAATTTTTAAAATAGTAATAATGTAATGGTAGTGGTAACATTAATAATAATAAATTAATAAAAATAGGAATGACAGCTATAGGAATAATAATGACAGTATTAGTAACAGAACCAATAACAACAACTGTAGTAGCAGTTGTCGAGCAGGAACACAGGGGCAGCAAGTAGTCCCACAACCACACATCCAGTCTCTGCATCTCCGGAGGCAGAAATACCTGCTGAAAGTGACAGAAGGAGAGAGGAAAGACACGAGAAAGCACAAAGCTACAGGAGAGAGAAGATGTCGAGTTAGTAACAGGCAGTAATAGGATAAAAATGCATACAGATGGAGAGGGAGAAGAGGGGAGAGGAAAGAGGTGCATCATGGCAAGTCTCCCGGCAGTCTAGGCCTATAGCAGCATAACTAAGGGATGGTTCAGGGCTCACCCAAGCCAGCCCTAACTATAAACTTTATCAAAGAGGAAAGTCTTAAGCCTACTCTTAAATGTGGAGATGGTGTCAGCCTCCCGAACCCAAATTGGGATCTAATTAAAAGAGAGAGGAGCTTGATAAATGAAGGCTTTGGCTCCCAATCTACTTTTGGAGACTCTAGGAACAACAAGTAACCCTGCATTCTCGGAGCACAGTGTTCTAATCGGGTAATAAGGTATTATGAGATCTTTAAGATATGACGGTGCCTGAGAGCTTTGTAGGTGAGGAGAAGGATTTTAAATTGTATTCTGGATTTTACAGGAAGCCAGTGTAGAGAAGCTAATATTGGATTAATATGATCTCTTTTCCTAGTTCTTGTCAGTACACTTGCTGCAGCATTCTAGATCAACTGGAAAGTCTTAAGGGTTAAAAAGACTAATTCAGGCAGCTTGATAATAAGGAATTGCAATAGTCCAACCTAGAAGTAATAAATGCATGGACTAGTTTTTTTTGAGACAGGATGTGCCTGATGTGCCTTGGCCCAAACACCTCCGAGACACAATATCTAAAGATATAGTTGCTCTAGTGGCATTGGCCTGGTCTCCAGCACCACCTTCAGGAACCTCGGAGTTATCTTTGATCAGGATTTATCCTTTAACTCCCACATGAAACAAACTTCAAGGGCTGCCTTTTTTCACCTATGTAACATTGCAAAACTCAGGCACATCCTGTCTCAAAATGATGCAGAAAAACTAGTCCATGCATTTGTTGCTTCTAGGTTGGACTATTGCAATTCCTTATTATCAAGCTGCCCGAATAAGTCCCTTAAGACTCTCCAACTGATCCAGAATGCTAAGGCATGTGTACTGATAAGAACTAGGAAAAGAGATCATATTAATCCATTAGCTTCTCTGCACTGGCTCCCTGTAAAATCCAGAATAGAATTTAAAATCCTTCTCCTCACTTACAAAGCTCTTAATAGTCAGGCACCATCGTATCTTAAAGAGCTCATAGTACCTTATTACCCCACTAGAACACTGCGCTCCCAGAATGCAGGGTTATTTGTGGTCTCCAAAAGTAGATTGGGAGCCAGAGCCTTCAGTTATCAAGCTCCTCTCCTGTGGAATCAAATCCCAATTTGGGTTCGGGAGGCAGACACCATCTCCACATTTAAGAGTAGGCTTAAGACTTTCCTCTTTGATAAAGTGTATAGTTATGGCTGTCACAGGTGAGCCCTGAACCATCCCTTAGTTATGCTGCTATTGGCCTAGACTGCCGGTAGACTTCCTCTCTCCTCCTCTCCCTCTCCATCTGTATGCATTTTTATCCTATTACTGCATGTTACTAACTCGACATCTTCTCTCTCCCATAGCTTTGTGCTTTCTTGTTTCTTTCCTCTCTCCTTCTGTCGCTTTCAGCAGGTATTTCTACCTCCGGAGCGGCAGAGACTGGATCTGTGGTTGTGGACCACCTGCTGCCTCTGTGTTCCTGCTCGACAACTGCTACTATAATTGTTGTTATTGGCTCTGTTATTATTATTGTCATTATCATTCCTATGACTGTCATTCCTATTATTATTCATTTATTAATACCACTACCATTACATTATTACTATTTTAAAATTCTAGGTAGTATTTGCATTGTGCTTCCCAACTAATGAGAGTTTTAACATGGACGCATTAAATTGGTAACAAACAATTGATTCTTTAGGAAGAAATTAGTACAGGAAAATAATTAAGACAGAACAGATCTGGGAGTGAAGTGTTGTGCTGATGACATCATCGTCGCTGGACCTCCAATGTCCGAAGAAGCCCGAGCTCTTGGAAACTCTAAGAGGAATCTCTGGTCGAACTGCACATGGGACCCAGCACATCCAAACATGCAGAGCTGCTCACAGGAGAATCGACTGGGCCTCCCTCTTCTCTTCCAGCGCAACTTGTCCTCTGGCTATATGAGCCACCAGGTGAAAACACTTTTCTTGTGTTATATTTGGGTTGATACTAATAGGTTACTAAAAAGGTAATTTAACGTGAGGACAGGGATAGAATCTCTCTTCACACTTTATGTTCTTTAAACAAAAATGCTGTTTTTATTCACTGATTATTTCCAGTCACTTCAATTTTGTTGTTTTTTTTTCAATTGCTGCTGAGCTACTGTCACTGAAACTCAGTCACTGAAACTCAGTAATTATGTTTCACATTAAAAACTTTTAATGTGAAAAAACTGTAAGAAGAGTTGCACTGACAGTAACGTAACAGCACTTGGAAAAAGAGCAAAGAAAAAGCCATTGGAAGTGGAGAGTTGTTGTACTGATAGCAACTAGCCTTTCTTTGCTTGCATTGGTCATTATGTGAGAGTCAGCCATTACTTCAATTCTGGCTTTTACTGTATTTGAGAATTTATGGTAGATATAGAGTTTCACCAATTTAATCATTTAGATAAGAAAGTTGTGTAAATCATGGGTTTGATACATGCATTGAATTTAACATTTAATCTGTTAATAAATGTTGTATGTTTTCTATATTCCCTATTATTTTTTTAATAAGATACTGTAATAAGTGCACTGTATTTTTGTGGTAGGTAGGTGTGTTGGTTAACTCTGCTTGAAAGTCAAGGTCAGGAGGGTATACATTCCACATTGTCTTATATTTTAGATGATTTGACTCAACTGGCTTCTTCACACTTTTCCCCTCCAAAGCCTTTAAAAAACAAATGCTCTCGCGTAAAATATTTCAAAACTCACAAGATTTGGTAAAAATGCATTTTAAAATTTAAAACAAGACAGTTTTTATCTAATCTCCTGACAATGTGACATTTTGAAGACACAGCCATGAGTAGTTCATTTGTAAGATCTAAACTGCACCTAACTTGACCTGGGCCCTGTTTCCCAATGACCAATCTTAGAAGTTAAGAGCGTTTTCTAAGAGCATTTCTACAACCGCTGTTAAATTTCATTTCCCATAGCAGTACTTCAGAGCGGGTGGAAGCGCAAGCCGTTTAGAGTTTCTCAACATCAGCTGTCTGCGGTGCTGAAGATGATGCTGATTACACCTTTACGTAACTTCGCAGATTAAATGGTCTGTAAACCATGCTATATATTAAAAATACATACATCACAAAGCATAAGTGTTGTAAACAACACAAAACAATGTTTTTTATTTGGAATTGTTCAGCATGAAAATGAAGCTTATTGTGCAGTAAACAGTGTACAGTAATTTCTTGCTGGCACCTATATATAACTCATGTTCCTAGGTGTAAGTAAGTTTAAGAAAGAAAACTTTGAACTGATTTAGCTGCTGCTCAAGGCAGATGTTACTCTTAAGATCAGATTAAACATAAAATGAAGCAGCGGCAGTTCCTATGAGTTTCACGAATATGCACCTCATCTATTGTGAATGTCATTCTGTCATCATTTCTGTATCAGACCTGGTGTATATAATAAGCATGTGGTAAACAACATACGCACCATAAATAAAAAGAAAAGAGAAGATATGGAAACTGAAAATATACCATCAGGAAACTGGCATTTTAGCCAGAAGAGATAAATATACAGTGGTGTGAAAAAGTGTTTGCCCCCTTCCTGATTTCTTTTTTTTTTTTGCACATTTGTCACACTTAAATGTTTCAGATCATCAAGCAAATTTAAATATTAGTCAAAGATAACACAAATAAACACAAAATGCAGTTTTTAAATGAAGGTTGTTATTATTAAGGGAAAACAAAATCCAAACCTATATGGTCCTGTTTGAAAAAGTGATTGCCCCCTAAACCTAATAACTGGTTGGGCCACCCTCAGCAGCAACAACTGCAATCAAGCGTTTGCGATAACTTGCAATGAGTCTTTTACAGTGCTGTGGAGGAATTTTGGCCCACTCATCTTTGCAGAATTATTGTAATTCAGCAGACAGCAGAATTCATGGTTCCATTTATCACAGCAAGTCTTCCAGATCCTGAAGCAGCAAAACAGCCCCAGACCATCACACTACCACCACATTTTACTGTTTATGATGTTCTTTTTCTGAAATGCGGTGTTACTTTTACGCCAGATATAATGGGACACACACCTTCCGAAAAGTACCATTTTTGTCCACAGAGTATTTACCCAAACGTCTTGATGATCGCCAAGAAAAGAAATACTCAGTGAACTTTTTGGAAGGTGTGTCTACCATTACATCTGGCGTAAAAGTAACACCGCATTTCAGAAAAAGAACATCTACCTGTCTACCAAAAACTCCTGAAGGAGAATGTCCGGCCATCTGTTCGTGCTCAAGCTGAAGCAAACTTGGGTTCTGCAGCAGGACAATGATCCAAAACACACCAGCAAGTCCACCTCTGAATGGCTGAAGAAGAACAAAATGAAGACTTTGGAGTGGCCTAGTCAAAGTCCTGACCTGAATCCTATTGAGATGCTGTGGCATGACCTTAAAAGGGCAGTTCATGCTTGAAAACCATCCAATGTGGCTGAATTACAACAATTCGGCACAGATGAGTGGGCCAAAATTCCTCCACAGCACTGTAAAAGACTCATTGCAAGTTATCGCAAACACTTGATTACAGTTGTTGCTGCTAAGGATGGCCCAACCAGTTATTAGGTTTAGGGGGCAATCACTTTTTCAAACAGGGCCATGTAGGTTTGGATTTTGTTTTCCCTTAATAATAACAACCTTAATTTAAAAACTGCATTTTGTGTTTACTTGTATTATCTTTGACTAATATTTAAATTTGTTTGATGATCCGAAACATTTAAGTGTGACAAATGTGCAAAAAAAATAAGAAATCAGGAAGGGGGCAAACACTTTTTCACACCACTGTATAAGGCAAGAAGAGGGAGAGGAGGACAATGGCAGCAGAAATTGTGCAAATCAATTGTTGACTTAATTTGTGTGTTTAATTTTATTCATGATAAAAGTATGTACTTAAAAACAAAAACAATAAAAACTTAAACAAAACATGTAGTTTTTGGTTCTTCTTAAGATGCTCTTAGCCACCTACAGTTCTATAGTTCGATCTAAGAGTGTCGTCAGTTACAATGCTTTCGGGAAACACCTCTAAAGCTTAAAAAGGTTCATAAAATGGATTTTACAATCATCTTAGCCTTAAGATGCTTTTGGGAAACAAGGCCCTGGTCGCCACAATACCCACATTCTCAAAAAAAATACAGAGGACAGAACCTCTGTCATCAATGGATGGATGGATGAAAAGTGATGGAGGGATGGATAAATGATGGACTGATAGATACACTGATGACTGAAGGATGGATAGACAGAACAGATGGATGTTCACAAACTCTTATTTTTTACAGTTTACTCTTGAGGAAACAGTCATTATCAAGTTGTAAAGTTTGACAGTGATAATGACAATGGGCCATGAATAATTAGTGCTAAACTTTTCTTGGGTTTTAATTAGTGTTACACTGTGAGGAATAATTGCTGCTAAACTAGTGATAATTTAAAATACGATAAATGATGAGGAAGAGATTTGCACTTTCAGGAAGCATAAAGCAACAGAAAACAAACATCTCTTATTTCTTAGAGTTTTATTTCTGAAAGAACAGTAAGATTGTTTGATAAGTATTTATGGATGTTTTAATACTTTTTTTCTCCGCAGTGACTCTGGGTCAACATTGGAATCCATTGTAACTGTTCTGAATCCAAGCTGACTACAGCTTGGATTCAAAACAAGATACAAACTTTTCAGAGCCACCTTTCCAGCCTAAAATACTTAAAAGTAGGGCTGAGCATCAAACCTTTATACTTTTTTGGTTCTAACTGAAATGTGTCTGTAGCACTGAGCATCAAAAACTTTCAAGTACTGTATTGTATTTGTATCTGTCATTTTTAAATACTAAATAATAATAATAATAAATACTACATGTTGACCAGCAGTCATTCCCAAGCTGCTGCACTCCAGTGATAAAATCATTATTTTATAATCACAATGTCATCTGACAAAATCAACATGAATCCAGGTTAATGACAACAGCTGCGCTGTGTGTTTGGCAATAATGGACATTTAAAATGAGTGATCACAGAGAAAGTTTGAGGAGACAGAACGTCCTTCTAATCTTTACTACCACACAGCCCTGTCCCTCACTGGGCAGCTTTACGTTACCGTTTCACAGTAGCTTGGTTTATATTATATATTATATTATATTTTAAATAGATTTGAATAACACTTTTATGGCTTCATTCTATCAGTGGGATGTTTTGAGGTATATAATGACATATTATTATAAGAAAAACTTGTGTAACAGACTGCTGCAAATGAAACAACCCGCTTCAGCCTTCAGACTAGTCGGGAAAGACAGGAGAGACTCCTTTACTGCTCCAGGGCTAAAGATGTACTGTAGCCAACTTCAGGGTTAACCCCAGTTACTACACTCAGCTGCTGGTAAACCAAACTCAGGAACTCTGCTTGACCCATGAGAAGATGTATTTTCTGACAACCTGAACCTCAAAATGAGCATCCACAATTATTACAGATTCGCCTGATTGCGATCATTTGAGCTGACCGCGGTAATTTTAGACACACTGTACTTTAAGGTGCATTATAAGGGTAGGTAACAGCCTGTATGAAGTAACGAATTTATGAAACTTATTGACGTGACGGAAATTAGGTAGGTTAGAGAGTCTTATTGTCAGTTTCATAACCTTTCGATTGATTGCCCAGCCCTATTAGCTCCTCCTATGTAGTAGCTTGTACATTCTCCAGTTCAGCTTTGGAAAAGGTTACATATTTCACTCACATGAGAACTGTATCCCATCATCTTGCTGAGTCTAAAAGGTAACCAAAATTTTCAAGCCAGCCAAAATATTCCACCACTGTTCCAGATTTTTAATGCAAATCTTGACCATTGCCATAAAATAAAGAATGAATCATATTAACACAAATAATAATAACAAAAGTTTTTCATGTGTTAAAAACTATACAATGAACATGTCAATGATAAAAGTAGATAAACTGAAATATGAAGTCCTACCTCTCCTCTGCAGATCATACTGTCTCCTGGTGTTCTGGTCACTAAGGATCCTCCAGGCTGCATCAACTTCTAGAAACTTCTTTACACCAGACTCTGCTTCTGAAGAACACTCACCTCCAAGACGGTCTGGGTGGTACTGTGCATGGGCACACACACAACAGGAAATTTCATACAAGAAAGACTTTAACTTAGGAAGATACCAACCTGATTTGTCAAATTCAGACTGCTGATTATCTTCAGCTGAACTTTTAGAATCTATTTTAACACAGAACAAGGACTGTGGATTTTGCCCCCCATTTTCTACCATGTAGTTCTGCTAGGAAAGGATCACTTTCCATTCAGTATGAACAGGAGGAATGATTGCAGTGACCCATAACTTCCGAAACATACATATTAAGATAGACCTAAAAAAAATGTGATTTTGTTCTTTAACAAATTAGGATTAAGCTAAATATTTAGTATTAATCATTTATGCTTTAACAGGAGCTGCTGTTTCTTGAATTAACATAAACACAAAAAATAATGTGTTTCGCCAGTCTCTGTTACCCTCTGTTTGGGCTTAGTTTGGATTATGCCTATTGTCTGGGGTCTTGGGTTGCTTCAGGCTGACACAGAGACACACAGAGCAGTGTGTTTACCTGTAAGGCCAGCTGCTGGTATCTGTGTCTGAGCTGCTGGACTGACTCTGAGGGGCTGGCTCCCAGGACAGCATACAGGTCTTTCTCTGCTGCTTCACACATCCCTGCTCCAACACAACAGACTGATGCATCAAAAACACAAACCTGTCCTGCAGGGTCTGAAATTAACACCTGCCAAGCGCCAAATGCAAGTAGATCATCTGTTTGGTGAGTAAATCTCAGAAGGCTATCCCCCACACTGCCAAATTTTTGTACCTTAATAGTCATGTAATAACAAACTATGCTGAGAGTCTCTACTGTGTTTTGGTGTCATTTACAGGCATGCTGCTTCTGTCCTCTGCTGTCTGAGTAGGAGTTTGACACAAACACACACACACTACCATAAGAATGTGTTTTTACACACGTCTAAACAGTGCTGTGAAACTGACCGTCTCAAGCACTCCTAGTTTCATTGTTTACCGTACTGGACATCAGATACTCCGTTAAATTATCACTTGCTGCCGGTCTGCTGCTGCAACCCAGTATCACGCCAAAGCATGTAATACACAGGCTGGTCCACCATGGCAGTGTCACGTTTTCAACACGTTATCATTCCGTGGTCAAGTCAGCAATAATAAATACGCAACATCCAGTTAGACTTTCAAAATAAAGCTTGCTGAGAAACATTTCAGGTGATGGTCGAAGTTTGGTTAGGTTTAGGCACCAAAACTACTTGGTTAGGTTTATGAAAAGATCATGTTTTGGGTTAAAATAACTACTTCCTTAAAACAATCAACACTGACTATTGGTTTCACATGGGAAATGAACCCTGGTCTCCTGTGTGAAAGTCCTGTGTTTGACCCATTACTTTTATGTTTGATCCTTAAGTACATTTAATAGCAAATACTTCAGTAGAATTTTGTGATCAACACTTGACATTTGATCAATATATTAAAATAACTTTGCTTCAAATTTTGCTCTGGCCTCTTCTTTAAAACCTCTTGATTCGCACCGGCCCATCCACGGGCCACAAAACATGTAATTAATTATTACTCATTAATAGGGTGAAATTTTCAAGAAATCTGGTCATGTTACACATCATTTGAATGGAGAGAGTCTCAAGATTTGATCAAAGTGGGTCATTCTAGGATCACAACAATGCAGCAAGAGCTGACACAGCTTGTGTGCAAAGCTGGATTATGTGAGAGAATATAAATATTGAATCAGACTCTGTCTCAACACTCAATTTTGGAAATAGGAAAAAAACAAACAAAAACAATTGGGACATCTCTAGAAGAAGCTTGCTAACATAATATTCATATAATCATTTCGAATGCTCATCACTGTTATATAACATAACCAATTGGAATATATTTTATAAGTAAGCCTGCAATGAATAGTTAATTAATCAATTAGTCAATCTAAACTAAATTAATTGGCAACCATTTTGATCATCGATTAATTGCTTTGAGTCATTTCTTATTTTTATGCAAAAATTCTCTGTATAATGTATATTTACATATTATATTTTATATGATATTGAATATCTTTGGGTTTTGGACTGTTAGTCGGACAATACAAGACATTTGAAGAAGTCACCTTGGGCTTTGGGGTCTTGTGATTTTCACCATTTTATAGACCAAATGATTGATCAAGAAAATAATCAATAGATTCATCAATAACGAAAATAATTGTCAGTTGCAGCTCTATTTCTTTGTACTATATTAAAAAATTTAAAAGTGGAAAATATCATCCAAAATTATTTTGTGTGCAGGACAGAGAACGCATGACAACATAAAGTGACATTTGTCTGGATTTAAGAGACTTAAATTAGGAGTTGGCTCACGAGCCATTTTATACATGAAAGAATTAATAGTATATTATAATAAACATAATTATCTTAGAACTTGGAAGTTTTTCCAGCAAAGCTAGGTTGAATTTTGAGCCTTACGTTTTTATGGACTCTTAACATTAATATTTTTTTCTCCATCAGAAGTGGATAACTATAGATTTTCTCAGTAACGCCTGCTTATTTCAAGAGCTACGATAACAGTAAAACTGGAGATGTAGTTTTTATTGCATACCGATACACGTTAACGTTATAGACTGAACTGATATGAGCGTAGAGAGCAGCTTGCTAACTAGACTCAGTTACTAAAATACGTCTGTCTGTGTGTTCCTAATACTGTAACATTATCTACAGTTTGTTATGGAGCTAAAAAGTAAAAAAGTATAGTGTTCGGTTGGTTCAGTTATTTCCACGAACTTACGCCAAAGCACACCCTCGTGTATGGTCAGTATGTAAGTATGAACTAGTGTGCGCCGAGCTAAACAAACGTTCATGAATCCGGAAATGTGGTAATTTTGCTAATAACGAAAGCGCATTAAACAGAGTTCTGTTCTGTCTTTTTTACAGTTTGCGTTCTGGGTGTGAAGCACTGAACATACCGTCAAAATAAAGCTGTCACCTGAGAGACGACATAATGTTTAACGATGTTAAGAGTCCCAGTGAAAACACGCCGTGTTTCCACCTACCGCCTGAGTTCCGCTGGCGAGTACTAACTTCCGGTCTTGTTTCTTTTTGTTTTTTAGAATTAAAGCCTCATCACTACAACTCCGTGGGAAAAGCAACAAAATGCAAATATACATTCTGTACTATATATTCTGAACAGCTGATTGTTGAGACATTAAACCAAAGTCATACATGCCCTCAAATTCAGTACTGTACAACTGTGCGGATTTGAGAATGAAATCACTCTCAGTACACAGTTTTTGATGCACAAAGCCTATCTGTAATGGTGAAAAAACCTGACCCTGAAATCTTGAATGTTGTTAAAACCGTGACCCTATATGTTCCAGTGTCCCTATAAGACATGCACTGCATCAACAGTCCACCATTGTTACTAGTAGAAAAAGATCACCATTTTCTATCACAAAGAAATCAAGGTTCAAGGTTCATTTATTTATCATTATACAACACAGTTGAAACTTGAAACATGTTATTCATGCTATGTTATGCTTTTCCGTATTTCAACTGTTACTAAAAGCCTACAATTCTAAATGTGCACTAAGGGATATTGTGTGTTGACTGATGGCAAAAAATATGATCAAAGATGAAAATAAATGTAACTGACATAAGTATATGGATATGTTGACATATGGATGTTGGGGGTTTTTCTTTGCTACGAATAGACACTCTATAGACTTTTTAAATCTATTACTATTACTACTATTTCTATCTTCATGATTGCCCAATCAGCTCATTATTTCCTGACACAGGATTATATTAAGATGGACTAAATCAGAATTTATCATCCCCATCTTCTTCCTCTCACATCTCCTGAAGTAAATAAGTATCAGAACAAAGTGACACTTGTCTCTCCACCTGCAGTTTGCACCTGTTTTGAATGTTGTCAGCCCATTAAATGGCCGTTATCAGTTATCACTGCCATTATAATGCTTCAGACGGGGCAAACTGCACTGGATGGAAAGAAGGTGCATATAATCTATTAACATCATTGATAAACAGTAAGTAACCATAGACTGTATAAAAAAAGTGGACGTAGCCTCCGGGTCTGAAAAAGGAAGCCAATGCGGAACTGCTTAAACCTGCATTCTTTCTAATGGCCAACAGGGGGCGACGCCACTGGTTGCAGAAAGAAGTCGCTACCCTGGCAACCTGGCAATCAGGATAGAGGCATATCAATACGTTTTGTTTTAAGCCTGTTCTTCGCTAGCCAAAATTAACATCTCAATTAATATCACAGTGAACATGACTTACGGATGCACCTTACTAACCAAGCTAGCTAGCGCTAGTTGATAACTTAGCGTTTGCCTTAGGTAGAAACCCTCGCTCCTCCCCAGCTCCACCCTCTCATCCAAATATGGTCACTTCTGCCTCCAAAAATAAATAAATAAATAAATAAAACAAGATGGTGACAGCCAAAATGCTAAACTTGAGGCTTCAAAGTGGTAGTCCACAAACCAATGGGTGACGTCATGGTGGCTATGTCCACTTCTTTTATACAGTCAGAAACCCGGATCCAGAGGGTTTGTGCAATATGGCACCATGACAAGTCATAACATCAAGTTCTCAGCTTGAAACTTATATTGGAAGGTTTTTAGAAGAAGAAGAAGAAAGTTGTTGAGCAGGAACACAGGGGCAGCAGGTGGCCCACAACCACAGAGCCAGTCTCTGCAGCGCCGGAGGTAGAAATACCTGCTGAAAGCAACAGAAGGAGAGAGGTAAGAGACATGAAAGCACAAAACTATGGGTAAGAGAAGATAGAGTTAGTAACATGCATTAATGGGATAAGAATGTGTACAGATGGAGAGGAGGACAGAGGTGAATCACGGAAAGTCTCCCACCAGTCTAAGCCTATAGCAGCATAACTAAGGGATGGTTCAGGACTCACCTGAGCAAGCTATAAGCTTTAGCAAAGAGGAAAGTCTTAAGCATACTCTTGGTGGAGATGTGGTCTACCTCCCAAACTGGGACCTGATTCCACAGGAGAGGAGCTTGATAGCTGAAGGCTCTAGCTCCCATTCTACTTTTGGAGACTCTAGGAACCACAAGTAACCCTGCATTCTAAGAGTGCAGTGTTCTAGTCTGGTAATAGGGTACTATGAGCCATTTAAGATCCATTGGTGCCTGACCATTAAGAGCTTTGTAAGTGAACAGTTTGCTATAATTTGTGGCTTTTTTAGACGGGAAACAGAATCGAGTGTCGTTCGCAGTGAGCCTGCAGCACTACCAACAAGATAATCAATTCGAGAGGAAGTTAGCACAGGAGTCCTCAGTTATATTGACACATGGCACTGAATTAAATGCAGATGGAATAACTTCCTTACATTTAGCTACAGCACTATCGGATAAACATGCAGTGTAGGTTTTTGGCCTAATGACGTGTAGTCTAGTAATTCAGAGTTCAATTATATTAAAAAAATGGACAGATGGGGCAGATTGGCCGTAGTTTTTTCCAGATTGGGTGTGAAAGACTAAGAACAAGGCTTTCGAATGAGTTATAATTTAGTTTAGGTTTAGGGTTGATTAGTAAGCTTGAGTCGAAGATAGCTGCAACTCCACCTCCTCGGCCGGTGCCTTGAGGAATGTGAGTATTAATATGACTGGGCGGAGTGGATTCTTTTAGGGTAACTTTTTCTTCATGACCCAGCCAGGTTTCAGTAAGACAAAATAAGTCAATATGATATTAAATAATTTACTAGTACAGTTTTAGCTGACAGATCTGATGTTTAAGATTCCACATTTAATTCTCTTATTTCTTTGTACTATAGCAGCGCTGGTGTTAATTTTTATTAGGTTTTTATGTATAATCTTTTGTTTACTTTAATTAATTTAAGTGGTTGGGGCCAACACTGTCACTATGGGGTTTTTGGTGGGTAACTGCTCTGGAAGCACAGAGAAGCGTGTAGGACTGCAACTCTGCCTCCTGGTCTCAAGTCTGGATTGTCATGGTCTTGGTTTACTAATAAACTTGGTCAGATTTCTAGATATGAGAGCAGCTCCAACCAAATTGGGATGCATTCTGTCTCTCCTAATCAGACCAGGTCTTTCCCAAAAAGTCTGCAGTTATCTACAAAGCCCACATCATTAGCTGGACACCATCTTGACAGCCAGCGGCGGAATGAAGACATGTGGCTAAATATGTCATCACTGGTCAGGTTTGGCAGGGGCCGAGAGTCCGACATTGTCTTTGCATATGTACACACCGACTCAACATTAACTTTAGTGACTTCTGACTGGCATAATCTGTGTCTTTACCGCTGATGTGAATAACAATCGTACTATATTTAGGCTTATCCTTAGCCAGCAGTTTTAATTAGGTCAGATGTATGTAGCAACTGACCTAACTGACATGTCCCCCCCCCCTTATCTGTTGAATAGATAAACAGATAATGAGGGAAAAGGAAGGATTACATGAAAAGGAAATAAATAAAATAGCCTATAAATTGTGATGAAATACAAAATGAAAATACATTAAATAGATCATATAGAAAGGTAGAAATCAATAAGAAAACAAAATAAATTGGTGTCCTATTTTCGGTCAGTAGTGTATTCTGTCATGTCGCTGTTAGTGGCGGTTTCTTTCCCCCCGACCACTTAAATTAATAAACTCTAAAGTTAACAGAAGAGGAAGTATACATAAAAACCTAAACAAAAATGCTGAAATAGCACAACAAAAACATCAGATCTTTGTCATCTAAAGATATACTAGTGAACGATTTAATATCATATTATCATATTGACTTATTTTGTCTTACTGAAACCTGGCTGGGTCATGAAGAATATGTTAGCCTAAATGAATCCACTCCGCCCAGTCATATTAATACTCACATTCCTCGAGGCACCGGCCAAGGAGGTGGAGTTGCAGCCATCTTCGACTCAAGCCTATTAATCAACCCTAAACCTAAACTAAATTATAACTCATTCGAAAGCCTTGTTCTTGATCTTTCACACCCAACCTGGAGAACACTACAGCCAATCTGCCCCATCTGTCCATTTTTTAAATATATGCATTTATCTCATTATTAGATTCGATTGGCTTTTGTCAGAGTGTACATGAAGCCACTCACTGTTTTAACCACACCCTCGACCTTGTTCTGGTATATGGCATTGAAATTGAACATTTAATAGTCTTTCCACAGAATCCTTCTTTATCGGACCATTATTTAATAACTTTTGAACTGCTATTGCTGGACTACATGCCATTAGGCAAAAATTCTTACTCTAGATGTCTAACTGATATTGCTGTAGCTATATTTAAGGAAGCACTTCCAACTGCATTTAATTCAATGTTATGTCTCAATATAACAGAGGACTCCTATGCAAATCGCAGCCCCTCCCAAATTGACTATTTAGTGGATAGCACTGCAGGCTCACTGCGAACAACACTTGATTCTATCGCTCCTCTAAAAAAGATGATAATAAAACAAAGAAGGCTAACCTTCTTTGTTTTATTATCTTCTTTTTTAGAGGAGCATGGTATAACCATGGAGGACCATGGTATAACCCCCAAACCCGCAAATTAAAGCAAACATCACGAAAACTTAAAAGGAAATGGCATTCCAACAACCTTGAAGAATCTCGTTTAGTCTGGCAAGATAGTCTTAAAACATACAGGAAGGACCTCCGTGATGCCAGAGCAGCTTACTACTCATCATTAATAAAGGAAAATAAAAAGAACCCCAGGTATCTTTTCAGCACTGTAGCCAGGCTGACAGAGAATCACAGCT
This sequence comes from Siniperca chuatsi, assembly GCF_020085105.1. Taxonomy (NCBI): domain Eukaryota; kingdom Metazoa; phylum Chordata; class Actinopteri; order Centrarchiformes; family Sinipercidae; genus Siniperca; species Siniperca chuatsi. The sequence continues at coordinate 2,488,936 of NC_058045.1, read as the reverse complement.
CTATTGAGCCATGTATTTCTATAGCTCTCAGTAGTAACGACTTCATTCTTTAATGATAAAATTTTAATTTGACTTTAAAAAATTCATTATGTCCTGCCATCAACCAGTGCCAACTTGTCTTCAAACACAGGACCCTTGGAAACAGCTGTAGAGCCTGATGTGTGTTTTGGCTGCTTTGCTCCTGTCGATCTTCTTCAGCTGACTTTGACGATTAATTCATCTAAGCCATCAACCGGACTCTTAGACCCCATTCCAATAGGCTGCTTAAAGACGTTTTTTCCTTAGTTAGCACTTATTTACTGGATATGATCAATCTGTCTTTATTAATGCAACCGCAAGGGGGCACAAGCCAGTGTCTTCTTGTGCCAGTCCCAAGTCTGGATAAATGCAGATGGTTGTGTCAGGAAGGGCATCCGCCATAAAACACATGCCAAATTAAAAATGCGAATCGTGACAATGACTTCCATACCAGATCGGTCGGGGCCCGGGTTAACAACGACTGCCACCGGTGCTGTTGACCTTGAAACAGCACTACTGAAATTGGACTACTGTTGGTCGAAGACGAAGAAGGAGAGGAGGACGGTGTGTTCGTAGGCAGAGAGAGAAGAATGTAGGACTGACAGTGGGGACTTTGAATGTTGGGACTATGACAGGGAAGGCTAGAGAGTTGATTGACATGATGCTGAGAAGGAAGGTGGACATACTGTGTGTCCAGGAGACCAGGTGGAAAGGTAGCAAAGCTAGAAGCTTAGGAGCAGGGTTCAAGTTGTTCTACAATGGGTCAGATAGGAAGAGAAACGGAGTAGGAGTTATCCTGAAAGAGGAGTTTGTGAGGAATGTTCTAGAGGTGAAAAGGGTATTAGACAGGTTGATGAGTCTGAAGCTGGAAACTGAAGGGGTGATGTTCAATGTTGTGAGTGGTTATGCCACTAGGTTGGACACTAAAGAGGGAGAGGTGGATTTGTACAGGTTGGCCAGAAAAAGAGATACAGATGAAGGATGTGCAGGTTAGGGTGATTAAAGATAAGGATGGTAATGTATTGACAGGTGCCAGGAGTGTGATGGGAAGATGGAAGGAGTACTTTGAAGAGTTGATGAATGAGGAAAACAAAAGGGAACGTAGAGTAGAAGAGGTGACTGGTGTGGAGCAGGAAGTAGCAATCAGCAAGAGTGAAGTGAGGAGGACGTTGAAGAAGATGAAGAGTGGAAAGGCAGTTGGTCCTGATGACATACCTGTGGAGGTATGGAAGTGTCTAGGAGAGGTGGCAGTAGAGTTTCTGACTAGTTTGTTTAACAAGATCTTGGAGAGTGAGAGGATGCCCGAGGAATGGTGGAGAAGTGTACCGGTGCCAATTTTTAAGAACAAGGGAGATGTGCAGAGCTGTGGCAACTACAGAGGAATAAAGCTGATGAGCCATACAACGAAGTTGTGGGAAAGAGTAGTGGAAGCTAGGCTAAGGGCAGAGGTGAGCATTTGTGAGCAGCAATATGGTTTCATGCCTAGAAAGAGTACAACAGATGCAGTATTTGCTTTGAGGATGCTGATGGGGAAGTACAGAGAAGGTCATAGGGAGTTGCATTGTGTCTTCGTAGATTTAGAGAAAGCATATGACACGGTGCCAAGAGAGGAGCTGTGGTATTGTATGAGGAAGTCTGGAGTGGCAGAGAAGTGTGTTAGAATGGTGCAGGACATGTATGAGAGCTGTATGACCGTGGTGAGGTGTGCTGTAGGTGCGACAGAGGAGTTCAAGGTGGAGGTGGGACTGCATCAAGGATCGGCTCTGAGCCCCTTCTTCTTTGCTCTGGTGATGGACAGGCTGACAGATGAGGTTAGACAGGAATCTCCATGCACTATGATGTTTGCGGATGACATTGTGATTTATAGTGAGAGCAGGGAGCAGGTGGAGGAAAACCTAGAGAGATGGAGGTCTGCTCTGGAAAACAGAGGAATGAAGCTTAGCTGCAGTAAGACAGAATACATATGTGTCAATGAGAGGGACCCAGGTGGAACGGTGAGGTTACAGGGAGCAGAGGTGAAGAAGGTGCAGGACTTTAAGTACTTAGGGTCAACTTTTCAGAGCAATGGAGACTGTGGAAAAGAGGTGAAGAGGCGAGTGCAAGCAGGTTGGAACGGGTGGAGAAAAGTGTCAGGTGTGTTGTGTGACAAAAGAGTATCAGCAAAAATGAAAGGAAAGGTGTTCAAGACGGTGATGAGCCCAGCGATGTTGTACAGCTTAGAGACAGTGGCACTAAAGAAAAGACAAGAGGCAGAGCTGGAGGTAGCAGAGCTTAAGATGTCGAGGTTCTCTTTGGGAGTGACGAGGATGGACAGGATCAGGAATGAGTACATCAGAGGGACAGCTCATGTTAGATGTTTAGGAGATAAAGTCAGAGAGGACAGACTGAGGTGGTTTGGACATGTTCAGAGGAGAGACTGTGAATATATTGGTAGAAGGATGCTGAGGTTGGAGCTGCCAGAGGACACCTATATTATTAGGAAACACTCCATAAACTTTCATTGTTATGCGGATGATTGTTTTGCAATTCTTATATCTATCGATCAAGCCATATGAAACTAATCGGTTAGCTAAACTTAAAGCATGCCTTAAGGACATAAAAACCTCAATGACCTGCAATTTTCTGATGTTACACAAAACTCAAGTTACTGTACTTGGACCCAAACACCTCTGAGACACATTATTTAAAGATATAGTTACTCTAGGTGGCATTACCCTGGCCACCAGCACCACCCTAAGGAACCTCAGAGTTAACTTTGATTAGGATTTATCCTTTAACTCCCACATGACACAAACTTCAAGGGCTGCCTTTTTTCATCTACATAACATTGCAAAAATCAGGCACATCCTGTCTCAAAATGATGCCGAAAAACTAGTCCATGCATTTGTTACTTCTAGGCTGGATTATTGCAATTCCTTATTATCAGGTTGCCCTGAATAAGTCCCTAAAAACTCTCCAGTTGATCCAGAATGTTGCGGCACGTGTACTGACAAGAACTAGGAAAAGATATCATATTTGTCCAATATTAGCTTCTCTGCACTGGCTTCCTGTAAAATCCAGAATAGAATTTAAAATCCTTCTCCTCACCAACAAAGCTCTTAATGGTCAGGCACCATCATATCTTAAAGAGCTCATAATACCTTGTTACCCCACTAGAACACTGTGCTCCCAGAATGCAGGGTTACTTGTGGTTCCTAGAGTCACCAAAAGTAGAATGGGAGCCAGAGCCTTCAGTTATCAAGCTCCTCTCCTGTGGAATCAGTTCCCAGTTTGTGTTCGGGAGGCGGAAACCATCTCCACATTTAAGAGTAGGCTTGAGACTTTCTTCTTTGATAAATCTGGCTTGGGTGAGTCCATCCCTTAGTTATGCTGCTGTAGGCCTAGACTTCCCATGAAGCACCTCTTTCCTCTCTCCTCTTCTCCCTCTCCATCTGTTTGCATTTTTATCCCATTGCAGCATGTTTCTAACTTGACATTGTCCATCCCCCGTAGTTTTGTGCTTTCTTGTCTTTCCTTCTGTCGCTTTCAGCAGGTATTTCTACCTCCGGAGCTGGAGAGACTGGATCTGCGGTTGTGGGGCTACCTGCTGCCTGCTACCTGTGTTCCTGCTCGACAACTACTACTACAGTTGTTTTTATTGGCTTTGTTACTATTATTGTCATTATTATTCCTATGGCTATCATTCTTATATTTTTACTTTATTACTATTAATATTACTACTACCATTACATTATTGCTATTTTAAAAGTCTAGGTGGAATTTGCATTGTTCTTCCCTCTCCTCCACCCCCCTTCTCTCTCTCTCTCTCTCTCTCTCTCTCTCTCTCTCTCTCTCTCTCTCTCTCTCTCTCTCTGTTGTCTGTTGTCAATACCTTAAACCATTTCACATGGTAAAACACAATTTGCAGATCTCACTTAGACTTTTCAGCAAAACTCTAAACACATTCTAATTCTCAAATCACATTTTGCACTCTAATGCACATGTCATCCGTACTAGTAAACACAAGTGGCAACAATCAAATATAAATAGAGAACACATGTCATTGCTTGAACACAACCACTCAAAATTGATGTAACCTGTTTCAAATGATGTGACACAACCAATATAAGCCTAACTCCTTTGATTTTTGTCCCTTTTAGTATTGTATACTGTAGTACAGTGCATTGTAGGCTGTATACTATACAAAGAACAAATTGTATTGCCCTGAACATTGTGCTTTCCATTTGTTAACAGTACTGACTGCTCAATAGATTCGACTGGTTGCAGGTTCATATCAACAAAGAACAAGAATTACAGTATCACAGAGACAAAGTTTGTGAGATGCAGGATACGATACTGTAAAAATAGGGGTCCAAGGAGGAGGAAGAACAACAAAAAAATGCAAAGAGCAAAGCAGAGTAGTAATTTCTGATCAATTTTGAGCTACTGTGATAGAACATGTTTTCGTTCATCAAACGACAATGACGGAGAAATATTACATTTGTTTTGAGATAAAAAATTTACTTTTCCCTGAGAACTATGTTTTGAACAATGTGTTTCTGTTTTTTGGTGTATTGTTTACTGACTGCTTGATAGTATATATAATTTTGATCACTTTGTTTATGATTTGAAAGCAGTGCTTGATTTTGAACACAGGCTAAAGTTTCATTTTGCGAGAGGAGTCAGAGGTTTTGTAAATAGTGCTTGAAGATAGGGTTTTGTGTTTCAGAAAATGGAGCAAGGTTTCAGAAATTGCTTTAGCAATTGAGAAAAACTGTAATAAGGCTGAGCCCTTCCAGCATTCACTGACCCCCCAAATACATTTATCAAACTCAAACAAGCTGACTGAATCTACCTGCCCAGCATGAAATGGCAAACAGCCGAAGTAAAGGAATGGAGGAACTGAGCCAAGAGAGTTGGATCGTTTTCTCAGAACTTGGTGAACCAAACTAGAGCTATTAAACTAAACCTTAATGATTTATTAATTCTAAAGTTCTCATAAATAGATTGTAGATATCCTTATTACTAGCTTTCCAAGGTTTGTTGCATTTTGCTGTGCAGCAGTACAAGTTGAAATGTGTACAATGAGCTGAATAAGTGTAAAAACCTGCTAAAATAGTTGACTTGCTGGCTTTTGTTGTGTACTGAAGCTTTATTTAGGAAGCAGCTGCCTGGGAACTTCTGTTGACCAGCTGTGTTTCTCTGGCTCAGATTCACTACCACATACACAGACAGCCTCTTGCTGGTTCAGCAGTTTAAATCAGTGAGGTGTTTCAGAGCACAGCAAAATGCGACCCGTCATCAATCTCACACACACACACACACTCCTTGACAACTGACTGTGCCAAGAGAGGGAAGTAGGCGGTGGGCAGACAGTCTGTGTGTGTGTGTGTGTGTGGCACAGAGCTGTGGTGAGTATGAGGCTTTTTCCACTCCAGTGTCTTTACATGCACTAGTAGATTGCAGTCACCTGTATTTACAGCATGTGTGTGGTTGACTTTGAGGTGGGGTGGAGTTTGAGTCTTGGTTGAAACTGTAAAATGAAGCTATGTTCCTTGCTGTTGCGGTTGTACACTTTGATCCTCTGCAGCATCTCACCTTAGCCAATTTTTGCAACAACCTCTGACTTATGAACAAAAAAAGCTTCTTTGTGTTGTGAGAACTTGAGAACTGAGAATTAAGATTTGTGCAGTTTTTGACCTATTGCTCCCGGACAGGTAATTTGTCTTTACCTACCAAAATCAGCAGTCTTGTCATACTGCTCAGGCTAGCCAAATTCAATCAAGTGCAGTGTGTGCTATTGTCCAACATCATGCAACAAAGATCAATCACTACATTTGACAAAAGCAAGCTCAAGGTACTGGATTTCGTTTGTACAAATGCTGCTACATTTTCTGTGACTTGTTGCACATACTGTACTGTACTGTAAATACGTGCAGCCTGCTGGGCCTACTTTGCTTCAGCGACATAACAGACTGTATCACTCAGGCTCACCTATTTCCTCTGTTACCTTCCACAGGAAAATGGCCCAATCATTGAAGTGGCAGACTGACCAACTGACTGACATTTCCATGTCTAGAGACATGCTGCTTGTATGGCTAAGAATTCAGGTTGACATCCATAAAACCTTTGGTTTTTAATTTGGTCACTGGTCTTAAATAACTGTTACTCCAAATACGTTCAGACTTCCTCTGAGCCTTTTCATTCCAACACTAAAATTCCAAATTTGCTTGTAGGAGTTTAGTGTGTGGTTAGCAGTGTTGGGAGTAACATGTTACAGTAATATATTACTTTCAGCAGCAAATACTAGAACAAGTTAATGATGGGAATTTGGTAATATTGTTAAAATAGACACAATTTAATTTCTGAAGGGGGGTCCAATATCAATACAATACAGCTGGTCTCAAGAAATGTAACAGCCACCTCACTAACGGTTAATCAAAATATAATCCAGCACAAAAATGACAATTACCAACATAAGGGGCATTAGGGGCATTTGCGGGACACCGCTATGACACAACATTACCCTCTTCCATTTTGTAATGCCTAGTCGTACTTCTGCTGCTATTTTGGTGAAAGTAATGCAAAACTAGTGAAACGCATAACTCTACACAGACAGTAATACTGAAAAGTAATTATTACTTACAATTAAAAGTAACTAGTAATACTGTATGTATATAATAATAATAATATATTCCTTTTTGAAAGTAACTTGCCCAACAATGGTGGTTAGTGTATGGTTTGTCTATTAGACACAAGAACAACAGCAGTGGATTTGTTTAATGAGAGAGCTCTTAATGTAGTTGTTATTTTTTCATTGTTGATGATTATTATTTTAGTTAACACCTTTCTGATGAACAGATGTTCTCCATTTTCTGTATGTGTGTCTGTGTGTGTCCTTCAGTCTGTCTGTATGGAGTCAGATGGCCTACAGAGGAGGAATCTGATATGTGGGTCAGTGATTCTGTCTGACTGACATGTTGTAGCTGCTTGTATTATTCTGCTTGTTTATCATGTTTGTATTGTCTTTTGTAATTAACAATAGCGTTATGATCACAGGTAGATGGGCCTGTGTGTGTGTGAGTGTGTGTGTATCATCTCTGCCTGGTTGTTCTTTTCTGTCTTTAATGAGCCAGAGATTGCTGTTAATATCGTCTGTGTTGTTTCTTCAGCTCACACATTTCTAATGAACAGCTGCTCTATGTCTGAGAGTGCTAGTGAGCACACACACTACATACAAGTTTGACTAGTTGTGTGCCCTGGGGCCATGCTGTATTGTTTTAGATTTTTTAATGTTATACCTCCATTTACCCCATTCATTTCCAAATACTATACATATGCAGTCTGAGTGGGCCCTCTCCCCCTCTTTCTGTAATACATCCATTGATGCATGTGTATTTTCATCTTCAATCGGAAATTAGCCTTAATATTGTATATTACAAGCATCTTAAAATTCTACAATACAACAAAACTGTCACGGATACACCAGGCTCCACCATCACTCCCTGCTGAATCGCAGCAGCTCCCTATTCCCAGACTCCCTGCTGGTTCGCAGCAGCTCCCTGTCTCAGGACTCCCTGCCAGATCGCAGCAGCTCTCAGTTCCCCGGACTCCCTGCCGGACTGCAGTAGCTCTCAGCCCAGCTGCACACCTGCACCGCCGCCCAGCTGCTCGCCTGCTCCGCCGCCCAGCTGCTCGCCTGCTACGGCACCCAGCTGATCGGCAGTTCCGCTGCCGCCTCCAGTCCCTGCGCCACGGCGATCATCACTCCATGTTGGATCGCAGCAGCCATCACTCCCTGCTGGGTCGCAGCAGCTCCCGGTTTCCGGACTCCATGCTGGATCACAGCAGCCATCACTCCCTGCTGGATCGCAGCAGCCATCACTCCCTGCTGGGTCGCAGCAGCTCCCGGTTCCCAGATTCCCTGCTGGATTGCAGAAGCCATCACTCCCTGCTGGATCGCAGCCATCTCTAGTCACCGCTGGATCACAGCCGCCTCCCTGGTTGGACCGCAGCACGCCTCTGAACCATATGCTGAACTGTCCCTGCGCAGCAGCGGCCTCCTATCCCTGCGCTGTGGCGATCATCACTCCCTGCTAGATTGTAGCAGCCATCACTTCCTGCTGGGTCGCAGCAGCTCCCTGTCCCAGACTCCCTGCCAGATCGCAGCAGCTCTCAGTTCCTGGACTCCCTGCCGGATCGCAGCAGCTCTAAGTTCCCAGACTCCCTGCCGGACTGCAGTAGCTCTCAGCCCAGCTGCTCACCTGCACCGGCGCCCAGCTGGTCGCCTGCTATGCCACCCAGCTGCTCACCAGTTCCGCTGTTGCCTCCAGTCCCTGCGCCGCGGTGATCATCACACCCTGCTGGAACGCAGCAGCCATCACTCCCTGCTGGATCGCAGCAGTCCCTCCTGGATTACAGCAGCCATCACTCCCTGCTGGATCGCAGCAGCTCCCTATTCCCGGACTCCCTGCTGGTTCGCAGCAGCTCCCTGTCCCAGGACTCCCTGCTGGATTGCAGCAGCTCCCTGTTCCTGGACTCCCTGCCAGATCGCAGCATCTCCCAGTACCTGGACTCCCTGTCAGCCCAGCTGCTCGCCTGCACCACCGCCCAGCTGCTCGTCAGTTATGCTGCCGCCTCCAGTCCCTGCGCCATGGCATCACTCCCTGCGGCATCAGTCCCTGCGGCATCACTCCCTGCTGGATCTTAGCAGCCATCACTCCCTGCTGGGTCGCAGCAACTCCCGGTTCCTGGACTCCATGCTGGATCACAGCAGCCATCACTCCCTGCTGGATCGCAGCAGCCATCACTCCCTGCTGGGTCGCAGCAGCTCCCGGTTCCCAGACTCCCTGCTGGATCGCCGAAGCCATCACTACCTGCTAGGTCGCAGCCATCTCTAGTCGCCGCTCGATCACAGCCACCTCCTACCCCGGTTGGACCGCAGCACGCCTCTGAACCGTATGCTGAACTGCAGCAGGCTGCAGAACCGTCTGCTGGACCGCAGCACACTGCGGAATCGTATGCTGAACTGCAGCAGGCTGCAGAACCGTCTGCTGGACCGCAGCACACTGCAGAACCGTATGCTGAACTGCAGCACGCCGCGGATCCATCTGCTGGTTCACAGCACGCCATTGAACCGTCGGCTGGTCTCCATATCGGTGTCTCCTGCCTATCTGTCCATAACAAAAACTCAGTAAAAAGAGCAGACGGTGACAGATCTGCTGCTGATTGATTATCTGTGGCTGTTTTTCGTACTGAGGCCATTTATCAGCAAACTATTGTAACTATTAGAACATTAATTAGCTAGGTTTCATCTACATTTAATCTATTTTAAAACCTTGCTAGCAATTTATGTTCACTTTCTTTCTTGCTCCCATCTTTCTTCGCTTCTTTGTTGGCCTGGCTTCAGTTTTTGTAGAAAAACATGATTGCCTGAAAGTCCTTCTGGAGTCTTTAAAATCAGCATCAGCTAATTTGCTGCGTTTGAAGATAAACTATATTTGTTTGACCCTATACAGTTGCAAAGTGGGAGAAGCCAGTGGTTCAGGAAAGGAAGAGGTCGGAGTGGATGGATGGGTCAACAAAATTTTGGACAGTAACACGGGAAACGTTCCCGTTTCCTACCAACAGTCAACATTGGTTTCTTTTAACCATGACCATGATCATCCCCTAACCTTAACCTACATGGTTATTACTGTAACCATGACCACGAAGTAGTAATTTTAACAAAAAGCATGATCTTTCCCTAAACCTCTGCAAGTCAATCTTGTCCGTAAACCTAACCAAACGTTAACCACAGTGTTTTCACATCATGAAATTTTTTGGACTTTTTTTTGTCAGAGCGAGCATGGGCCAACTACATATTTTGTCATTTAATTTGGAGGACATGTACCTATTTCAAAGTTTCTTTTTAAAGATAAAGATGTTTATGGCCATCAGTTTGAATTACAGTATTTCATCTTCTTGTTTGAGAAACCATGTGTTTTTACCAGCAGTTTGGTTTTACATAGCAGATGGCTCTAAATACTAAGAACAATGCAAAAATGCAAATACCACCTAGAATTTTTATTTTTAAATAGTAGAATAGTAATTGTAGTGTTAATATTAATACATTAGTAATAATATGAATGACAGCTATAGGAAAAATAATGTCAGTATTAGTAACAGAGCCAATAACAACAACTGTAGTAGCAGTTGTCAAGCAGGAATACAGGGGCAGCAGGTGGCTCACAACCACAGATCCAGTCTCTGCAGCTCTGGAGAATGTAATCCTTCAGACAGAGGCACGATTCAGAGCTGTAGCAATTTCAAAAGGTTATCATGTGAACAAAACTTAGCACCACTGTTATTGAATTCATCCAAAACTGACCCAGAATTCAAAAGTTAACTGATTTAAGATACACATTGCGTACAGTTTTCTAAAAAAGTGTAATCTTTAGCTTTTTGCCCGCTGTTACCAGTGCAGAATTTAAAGCTCAGTGATTGGATGTTTCTTATCAAAATGCTCCTTGGAAGTGGTAGTTGACCTCTTTCCTTCAGTTTTTATCTAGACAGGCTTTTCCATTCAAGCCTTGAAGTGCTACAACTGTCAGTCACCTAACACTGTCTATGTGAAAAGGAATGGGACATTTGACTTCTGCTCATCAACTTAAATTATAATGCTGTGTTAATGCAATTGTAAGTGGTAACTAGAGCCCCCAAATTTGACGGTGAATATTTTGTCACTTAACTAATTGAGCCTTAATTCGCCCAAAATGAAGAAATGATTAACTGCACAACAATGTCAGTCACCCCGTGTCTCTCCTCCCCTCCCCCCTCCTTCTGGGGTCCGCTAAAGAGCCATAAGTGAGTGACAGATAGGAAGTCAGCTCATGAAGGTGTCATTGTGTCACCTCATCTCTTCTGTTCCCATTTCAATTAACAGATTGCTCCTGGTCTGTATTGTCAGGACAGATTTCCCAGCAAGTTCAATTCAATTCAGTTTTATTTATATAGTGCCAATTCATAACATAAGTTATCTCATTGCACTTTTCCTTTAGAGCAGGTCTAGACCGTACTATTTATAATATTATTTACAGAGTCCCAACAAATACCACCATGAGCAAGCACTTGGTGACAGAGGCAAGGAAAAACTTCCCTTTAGAGGCAGAAACCTTGGGCAGAACCAGAACCAGATGGGTGGCCATCTACCGCAGGCGTGGTGGGTTGAGGAGGGTTTGAGGGAAGCACAATGCAAATTCCACCTAGAATTTATTAGATATTAGTATTAATAAAGTAATAATAATAGGAATGATAGTCACTGAAATAATGACAGTAATAGTCATTAATATTAGTATTAATAAAGTAATAATAATAGGAATGCTAATCATAGGAATAATAATAATGACAAGTGGTCTTGTGATGCCCTTTCCTGGCTGCTGTTTCAGAGGTTTGGCAGTGGAATTCAACACTATGATCTTGGCTTTCATACTGATTAATTTCATAATGATTTCACATGGTTAGAACATATTCAAATTACATGTTATCCATCTATTGTTTTCATGGACACAATGGTGGTCACTGCCTAACCATAGTAGCATGAATGGATCATTTGTTTAACTGCTGTATATCTGCCAAGTCGGGTTACTAAAGCACTGTTTGGAACTATCACTGTTTGGTTTTGCACTATTTTAGTTTGAACAATGCTGATGAAATCTGACACCAACAACCTTATGCATCACTATGAAGGAAAGTGGGAGTTAAGTCTGAGCTTATTGTTACAATGTTTCTGTCACATAATTTATTACTGTGGCTCAAACTGCACTCATATCAAATGTTATCAGCCGATTAATCGGCCGTTATTTATTGTCATCGGGAGCATAGATTTGAAGTAGGATAGCCCTACTCCTAATTGGTTTAGTAGTCCGTTATCATCTATTGGTAAGCTGGATCACTGCAGGGAGGCTCAAAATGAATCCAGGGCCCGTATTTATCAAGCTTCTCAGAATTACTCATAAGAACACTGCTAAGAATTTACTTAAGAGTAAAAAAATTCTTGGCTCAAAGCTGCGCTTAAAAGTTAGTTATCAAGCGTCCTAATTTATTAAGTGAAGTGTAGGACTAAATCTTAAGTGTCAGTCTTAGAGCTGATTCACAACACTTTGCTGTGCTGCAAACAGGATTTTGGATGACAACATAGGCAAGGACCAATCACTGAATAGAGTTCCTTATTTAAGAATATTCTCAGATGAATTCATATTGAATGGTGAAATTCCTAAGAGGAGTTTACATTCAACACACATTTGACAATAAAGAATTTTCAAGAGAATACATTATGACATACACATTGGAAATGTGAAAGATAAAAAAAAGTTTCCAACACGTTTTCCACCATTTCTTAATTACAAATTTTAAACCGGTGTGCTGTTAACTGACCTGCCTATGTATAGCTTAGATTTTATGATGTAATCATAGCCAACATGGATTCTAAAAGAAAACCAAACTGGAGGGAAGAAGAAGCACTGCTGCTTGCTGAATTTGTCCAACAGAAGAAAGGCAAGGCAAGTTCAGCCCAACATTAACCAGCACTGACCAGAAAAAGGGGACATCTCCATCTCATGCACATGGTCACCATCTGACTGCGAGAAGAAATGGTACAACATTCTCAGCAAAAGCGGCACACTCTTTCAGGGGAGTGTAGAATGTGGAATCTTCGCTTCCACTGGCCATTTCCTCTCTCCACCACACTTCTTGTGATACGATGTGCCCTGTGAAGGGATACGAAATTAAAGCCTTATTTGTAGCCTATATTAGGACAGAATGTTCTATTAATAAACTATAAAAACAATTGTGTATAAATAGCTTAAAATATAACCTACCTGTTGATTTGGGCTTCTGTTACTGGCATATGGAAAGAGATGAGCAGCCACCGGCGTAAATGGTATCCTTTATCTCCTATTAGATGACACCTAGGCAGCACAAAGTGCCTTTTAAAAAGCTGCTTGAGGCCACTTTCATTCAATATCCGCACATCATGGGTAACCCCAGGCCATTTGGGTACCACATCCAAAATGTTGTAGTCTGCATCAAACACAACTTGTGTGTTGATGCTGTGGTACCTCTTCCTGTTCACATAAACATTCTCGTTTACGCTGGTAGCAGTGATCTTTATATGAGTGCCATCAATTACGCCTATTACTCCTGGGAAGCTGGCTATTTGCATGAATTGTGTTTGCTTCTGTTGGATTACTCGGAGTGTTGTTGGGAAGTCGATGAAACGCGTGACAATGTGTGGAGCTGAAAGTGCCATAATTGTTTCCATGATAGTTCGGCTTATTGATGGTTGTGATAGCCCCAAATCATCAGCATGGCATTGCTGCATTTTTCCTGTGGCAAGGAAACAAAGCGTCATCACCACCTTCAATTCAGCTGAAAACACATTGCTGCGTAATGTCAGTGGTGAGATGACGTCCCTCACCAACTCGCTGACAAAGATGATGCCTGCTCTGTCTACATGATACCGTTTGATTAACTGCGCGTTGTCAAACAATTCAAAAACATTCTTCCTCTCCTGAAATATTTGTGCATGTCTCTGACTCCACAGTGCCATCACAAGCCCTTACTGGGAGAGTAAGAGTGATTCTTATCTTTAAGAAATTTGATAACTTGCATTTATACTTAAGTTTGAAAGTAGGAGTAAATTTCATCAATTCTCAGCACATAAGACTAAAATGGCACTTTGAGAAGCTTGATAAATATGGGCCCAGATCACAGAGGAAGCGCAATACATGACAGGTAACTGTACTAAAATTCTGTTTAAATAATTATTTTGATGTAGTTAAATTTGACATTATTTTGTCATTAAAATAAACAATTATGGTACAGTTATTAGTTAGTATTAGTTAGTTACAATTATGGCCTCTGTTTTATGCAGTGATGTCATCAAAGATCATCCTCACTATCAGCACTAGCTGCTAACTCTCCTTTATTGTATTCTAAATTGTCTATGTCCATATAATTGAACTGACTCAGGTTAATTTAGTTTTAGTATTTTAACTCTTATACTTCTATGTATGAGTCGTCTCTGTACACAGCAACACTGATGGAACAGATGTCTGTTATGGTTGTGTCACCCGTTTGACATCCCTACATCCAAGAGTGACATACTAAATAAAGTTTATTAAAAAACAAAGTACATCAGTACAACAAACAAAAAAGGCACCAGCTGATATCTTTCAGACGAAGGTGTATACTAGGTAGTGTGTTTATGTGTTTAATAAAAAGATTAGCATCCCTCAAATATGTGTGCAGCAAAAACAGAAGCACTTATGCTAGGTATCTCTATTTTCTATGTTTTAGGCCCAATTGCACAAAGAGGTAAGCTCTATGGTTGTCAGGAAAATCAGATGGCTCCTAACCGGAGCAGGAGATGGCTGCTGTGATTCTGCAGTTCAGGGAGCTGTCGCAGCACAGAGAGTTCAGGGAGCAGCTGCAGCTCAGGGGGATTGTGTGACTGCTGCAGCAAAAAGAGTTCAGGGAGCAGGTTTTCCAGAAGGTGCCTCCAAGACAGGAATGGGCTGAGGTGCAGGCTGGATGCTAGCTGGCTGGCTAGCAGGCCGGAGTGCAGGCTAATGGCTGGTTGGTGGAGGACTGAGGGCCTGGGGCTGAGGCTTGGGGGCACAGAGAAAGTATCTTAGCCAAGGCCGAGAGGACAATTTCCCATGGGCCAGGGCGCAGATTGCCTCTCTATGGTAATCCCCGACCGCCACATATCCCCAAGGCACTCCAGGTCACTAATTAGTTCAAAATGTTCGTCTGACATGGTGTCTGCTGGGTCCATTTTATGGTCACATCGTACTGTCAAGTTCAGTTCAAAAGAGGACCCAAATGCAGGACTCTAGTCAGGCAGGTTGAAGGACACAAGATGAGTTTATTACTTACTAAAATGGCAAAACAACACAACTCAACAAGAGCGGCTGAGAAGTCCAGGTAAAATCCAACCAAGAAATATTTCTAACCAGATAAATCCAAACAATGAATAATCCATAAAAATCCAAGGAGCACAGAGGCACTGGAAAAACACAGAACAGGGGAACAAACGCAGGGCACAGAGTACAACGATCTGACACAAAACAAAGGAAGAACACAGACTAAATACACTCAGGTAGGGGAGACAACGAGACACAGGTGGAACCAACTGACACAGGTGAAAACAATGAAAGCAGTTGTGGTATGCAGTATCATAAATTATCACTGTATGTGTTGTGAAGTACATACTGATGCATTCATCATAACGTTTCATTGTTAGATGTAGGTAACATGTAATGCATTTTCATGCATTTAAAATAATCTATCATAAGTGATTATTATGTAAGACGCCAAAATGAAGAGAATTACAAGTAAAATTTGTCTGCTTTAGGAATGGAACCTTAAGGTATATATATATATATATATAACCATAAAATTTGCAGTTCCCTTCACCATTGTATTTTTCATTACTGATTTGCTTTCTTGATTATTCCACAACTAGAGAGAACAGTTATAACAGAGGAACAAAGAAGGAATGACAGATGTTGGCTCTCCATGAATACCAGCAGTTGCTGAGGCCACTGGTTTGGAAGTAAGGTTCATTTAAGGCTACATTACAGATAACATTACAGATAAATTGCGACCCCCGCCCCCCGAATCAGCATTGAATATACAGTATGACATTATATTATGTGTCTTACCTTACCTGTACCTTAATGTTTGCTTCTTTTTTTAGAACTGGTCTTGAAATTCTAAAAGCTTTCTAAAAGCACCCTCTGATCTGAGTACCCCAAACACCAAACTTCCCACATGTGACCTTTCAGCTTACAATCTTTTTTGCCGGGATTTTCTGCAAAACAAGCGTGATAGAATATTTCTTTTAACTGTCAGGTGTATAGCAGCATATAGTAAACCTTTTAAAATTAGGGTTCACTTTATTAGGGATAATATTTGGGCTTGAGGAAAATAGTTTTTTACTGCATTTCAGATATGATCAATTAATTGATTAAAAAGTATGCCTGTTCAAGAGTCTTATTGCACTACATATTTTATGTTATAGCTGTTCTTTCTATATTACTGTGTTGAAAATTGAAGTTACACGTCTTACATGCCTTCTCTAGCCAGTTCGTCATAGACTTTGGCAAGTAGATTACACTGCTCCCTTTCACCAGTACTTTTGCCTCTCTCAGTTCTCTTGTCCACATTCAAATCTACTTTCTGTAAAGACTTTGGCACACTGAAAGTGTGATACTAAGCCAAATTGGTCCTCATTAGGGGAAGAGCAGAAGAATACCATAAGTACCTTGAAAAGGCAGCAGCTCTTAAGGCTGAAAGAAAAACACAGCACCTTAGCCCTGAGATGAGGGAGCTTAAAGTTAAAAAACACTTCTTGTCACCAAATAAATCCCTTTTCTAATTCAATGCTGGTATCTTTAATTGGTAATTAATTGGAATTGGAATTTAATTGGAATCTTTAGTTGGGAATTAGACTGTGTATGACACAACAACAAAAACTGTTGCGATCTCAGGGAGAAGATGGTTTGTGTTGGTTAACGATAAATTAGTCTGCAGTCAGAAATTTGGCACCCACTTTGCAATTTCATTCAGTTTGCTCTGTCCATGTTGTTTATGGTCAAAGTAGGACAGGGTCAGCAGGGTCATAAAGCCATAGATTTTGCTCCACATGGAACAAAGACTGGTAAATTGCTCCAAACATTCCACTCTAAAGAGTTCATAAAAATGCAGAAAGGGTGAGCCCCATCGAGCATTATCAATACTATGAAGTAACAATTCTGCCATTTGCCAAAAGCCTTACTTAGCTGCTGAGTAATAAAGACATTGAATCCGTGCTCAGCAACATCATTACATACACATATCCACATGATTTAAGTCATTGCTTTTCTATAATAAAATAGTTGGCATCAAAACCAAGTATTGATGCTGTCAACAGGTGTAAATGAAAGAAAAACCTAAAACTGGAATGTGTCCAAAGAGGTAGGGTCAATCATCACATTACGATAAAACCATGATTTATTTTGATGGACTGCTATATTTACTTTTGAACCATGACTAATTTATGAGAGTCTTCACCATTGTTGCAAATCAAAGTTGTAACATGATAGAATGAATGTTATAGAATGTGTATAGCTGGTTGTCTAATGTTTTTTAGGCTCCCACAACTGTGCAAATAGCCTCAAATTACCAGACTTGTGTTTTAATGCTGTTGTTCATCATCTGTGATGTGAAAATATCAGATTTCCAGACAGTCAGGAAAATTAAAACTATGTCCTGGTATTAGTTCTTATAGTTGTTATGAAATCCTAGTGCAGCACAGAGTGTTTCTCCTGCCAAATGGTGACAGCGCTGTTAAAGAGATGAAGAGTTGATAAGAGTTAATAATACTGGACAGTAGAGGAGGTTCTACCAGTGATTGGTTCAAAATTAGTTTAGCCAATTTCAATGCATTCAACACTAGAGCAGAGAGTGTCAATGTAGGAAACAGTGTAAAATGAAGCAGCTAAAAAAGGCAGTGGTTTGACTGACAAAATGCGAGTCGAAGTTCTTAAGAGTGGTGTTTCTGTGCAAAAGCTGACATTGGTGTACTCCTGTGTCAAAGCTTATCATTCCCTTTTCCCTTTGCTTTTGCCTTTTAAAATGGCTAATTAACTATTTTGCTAGATGATTTTATAAAGTCTACAACTTTGCCTTCAAATCTAAAAACAGCAGCTTAATTTTTCAGTTGTGGTATTCACCGGTTCTTTTATAACCTTGTTAAGGCAATTCGTCTTAATTGGAAGTCACAGGTGTAATCATTTTTGTTTCAGTGGTCACAGGTGTACTCACTTTTGTTGAATTGAGGTTGTACTTTGAGGCCTGTCTTTTCAATTTAGTTTATCTAACCGGTTTGTTTTTATTTACAAATAAGATCAAATACCCTACACTCCACCCTAAAAATACTACAGTTATTGTAAGATGATAAAATCATTTAACATTTTAGCGATATTACACAGGGGTGTACTCAGTTTTGTTGAATACTGTATCTGACAGCATGACATAGCACATTCAACTATATCTTCATTCTGTTTATGTGGCCATGGTATAATATTTGATGCAATTTAGTGCAGAGGCATGTTAGGGTTAGGGAAGGACATTGTGTTGTGGGTGGACTTGGCGCATTCGACTACTGTTTTGGGTTGTCTGCTGTGAGTGGGCTTCATTCCATTACAAATTGCCACCAACTGGCCGCAATCACAACTATCCAAATTCAAACGCCACTAGGTGCACACAAAATCTTAATCAGTTTCAAATAAATTACCGTTTTGTGACGGGAAATGCAAAGCGGACTGTCTTCTTCTCCGTAGCAACAGGATCTGAGGATCATGGGTAATGCTTTCCACTATCCTTGATTTCTCAGAATCGAAGGAGAAATTATTAAAACTGATGGCCATAACATTAACCTATCATACTGTTGAATTATCAAGGAGACTTTTGTGTTTTTGTGTTGAGAAATATCATAAAAAGGATAGAATATCACAAAAAGAAAAACTTAACATGGGATTTGACAGAGGGGAAAATACTTCCAGACACGGGGGGGCCTTAGTACTCCAATGGGACTGATGCTCAAAGCGTCTTATAGAGCCACAGGAGGGTTAACATTGGAGTTAGTTTAAAGCCTATATATATATACAGTATATAGCATATGTGTCACATCTCTGCTAACACTGAATTACTGCCATCTTTAACTAGATTACTGCATCCCATTAGAAAACATGTAAACTACATTATAAATCTACAGTGATTTTTATTTTCACATTGTTATTACATTTCATGTCTTAAACAAATTTTTTGATGCAGAAAAAAAAACACTTTTCTCACTGTTATTTTATTGAATCACACCAAACGCAGTTTTACAATTTTACTGTGCTTGTAGGCACTACATCTAAGAGGTGTATGTTTTGATAAGGGCTTAGCAAGGATAATACCCCCACAGTAGCAATAAGTCTGTCTGTCTATATTACAGATGGATTGTGGTCATCTACTAACAAATAGTTATGGTGGTTGGTGTTGGGATTCAGGTAGGGCAGATTTGGTTATTAGCAGAAATATCAAAGATATTTATGAATATATTAATATTATCAAAATGATTACATTTATTTGGATGTGCTGATGTGGGCGTATTGTGTCATTTCTGGTCATCGGTGTTACTAGTAGTGTATTTCTGCTGCTCTAGCTCATCACAGTTAATTTTGTTCGATTCTTCGTTATAGTGACTAACTATCTGCTATAAATTTAAACGTACACTGGTTCTGCTCAAGCACTCATAGCTCTCTCCTTTTTTTAACAACTTTCTCGCTAATCCCACAGTTTACACGGTCTTCATTTTTGCTAGCTACCATTCTTTAGCTTAGCAGCTAGCAATGGCTTCTCTCTCTCCCTCTCACTCTCCTGCTCTCTCTTGTTCGGTGTGTTAAATGTTTAGCTATTCTTCTGCCT
Source organism: Siniperca chuatsi (assembly GCF_020085105.1). NCBI lineage: Eukaryota > Metazoa > Chordata > Actinopteri > Centrarchiformes > Sinipercidae > Siniperca > Siniperca chuatsi. Next base: position 2,469,439 of record NC_058045.1, on the reverse strand, counting down.
CCTTTAGTGATAATGGAACATGTAATAAATGTAGTTTATTTGTAGCATTGGAGGCAAGGCTTAGTGAATTGGAAATGCGGTTCCCCACCATGGGAATGCAACCATTAGCTGTAGTTAGCCAGCCCCCAGAGGTAGCTCCTGTTAGCCGTCTCCCAACAGCTCTCGAGCAGCCAGGAAACCAGGGAGGCTGGGTGACTGTCTGAAGGAAGCATGGCCCTAAGCAAAAGTCCACGCTTCACCACCAACCTGTTCACGTTTCTAACAAATTCTCCCCACTCAGCGACACACCCACTGAAAAACCAACTCTGATTATTGGTAGCTCCATTTTGAGAAACATGAAGTTAGTGACACCAGCGACCATAGTCAAATGTATTCCTGGGGCCAGAGCAGGCGACGTTGAATCCTATTTAGAACTGCTGGCTAAGGATAAACGTAAATACAATAAGATTGTTATTCACGTCGGCGGTAACGACTCACGATTACGCCAATCGGAGGTCATTAAAGTTAATGTTGAGTTGGTGTGTACATATGAAAAGACAATGTCGGACTCCGTAGTTTTCTCTGGGCCCCTGCCAAACCTGACCAGTGATGACATGTTTAGCCGCATGTCTTCATTCCGCTGCTGGCTGTCGAGGTGGTGTCCAGCAAACGATGTGGGCTTAGTAGATAATTGGCAGACTTTTTGGAGAAGACCCGGTCTTATTAGGAGAGACGGCATTCAACCCACTTTGGATGGAGCAGCTCTCATAGATAGAAATCTGAGCGAGTTTATTAGTGGACCAAAACCATAACAACTCAGAGTTGAGACCAGGAGGAAGAGCTGCAGTCCTACACACTTCTCTGCGCTTCCAGAGCAGTTACCCACCCAAAACTCCTTAGTGACGGTGTATGCCCCCCGACCACTTAAATTAATAAAACCAAAAGTTAACAGAAGAGGAGCTGTACATAAAAACCTAAACAAAAACATTGAAATAGCACAACAAAATAGGAGAATCAAATGTGGACTCTTACACATCAGATCAGACTTATTTTGTCTTACAGAAACCTGGCTGGGTCATGAAGAATATGTTAGCCTAAATGAATCCACTCCGCCCAGTCATATTAATACTCACATTCCTCGAGGCACCGGCCAAGGAGGTGGAGTTGCAGCCATCTTCGACTCAAGCCTATTAATCAACCCTAAACCTAAACTAAATTATAACTCATTCGAAAGCCTTGTTCTGGATCTTTCACACCCAACCTGGAAAACACGACAGCCAATTCTATTTGTTATAGTGCACACTATACACTCCGGGACTCCTGGTCCTTATTATGAATTTATATCTGAATTCTCAGTTAGTCCTTAAAACAGATAAAGTAATTATTGTAGGTGATTTCAATATTCATGTGGACGTTGAAAATGATAGCCTTCGTACTGCGTAGTCTGGCAAGATAGTCTTAAAACATATAGGAAAGCCCTCCGTAATGCCAGAGCAGCTTACTACTCATCATTAATAGAGGAAAATAAAAACAACCCCAGGTTTCTTTTCAGCACTGTAGCCAGGCTGACAGAGAATCATAGCTCTATCGAATCATTTATTCCTATAGCTCTCAGTAGTAACAACTTCATGGACTTCTTTAATGATAAAATTTTAACTATTAGAGAAAAAACTCATCAAGTCCTGCCTTTAACCGGTGCTGACTTGTCTTCAAACACAGGAACCTTGGAAACAGTTGTAGAGCCTGATGTGTGTTTTGGCTGCTTTGCTCCTGTCAACCTTCTTCTGCTGACTTCGACTATTAATTCATCTAAGCCATCAACCTGTCTCTTAGACCCCATTCCAACTAGGCTGCTTAAAGATGTTTTACCCTTAGTTAGCACCTCTTTACTGGATATGATCAATCTGTCTTTATTAACAGGCTATGTACCACAATCCTTTAAAGTAGCTGTAATTAAACCGCTTCTTAAAAAGCCCACTCTTGATCCAGGGGTTTTAGCCAACTATAGATTATATCTAACCTTCCCTTTCTTTCTAAGATCCTTGAGAAAGCAGTCGCCAATCAGTTGTGTGACTTTCTAAATAACAATAGTTTAGGAGTTTTCAGTCAGGATTTAGAGTGCATCATAGCACAGAGACAGCACTAGTGAAAATTACAAATGACCTTTAAATTGCATCAGACAATGGACTTGTCTCTGTAATTGTCTTGTTAGATCTTAGTGCTGCGTTCGACACCATTGACCATCACATCCTATTACAGAGACTGGAACATGTAATTGGCATTAAAGGAGCCGCACTAAGCTGGTTTAAATCCTATCTATCAGATTGATCTCAGTTTGTACATGTTAACGGTGAGTCCTCCGTGCACGCCAAAGTTAGTCACGGAGTTCCACAAGGTTCTGTGCTTGGACTGATTCTTTTCACCTTATATATGCTTCTTCTATGCAATATTATTAGGAAACACTCCACAAACTTTCATTGTTATGAAGATGATACCCAATTATATTTATCAATCAAGCCAGGTGAAACTAACCAGTTAACTAAACTTCAAGCATGCCTTAAGGACATAAAGACCTGGATGACCTGGAACTTTCTGATGTTAAACTCAGACAAAACTGAAGTTATTGTACTTGGTCCCAAACACCTCCGAGACACATTATCTTAAGATATAGTTACTCTAGATGGCATTGCCCTGGCTTCCAGCAGCACCGTAAGGAACCTCAGAGTTATCTTTGATCAGGATTTATTCTTTAACTCAAACATGAAACAAACTTCAAGGACTCCCTTTTTACCTATGTAACATTGCAAAAATCAGGCACATCCTGTCTCAAAATGATGCTGTAAAATGAATGCATGCATTTGTTACTTCTAGGTTGGACTACTGCAATTCCTTATTATCCGGCTTCTTGAATAAGACTCTTCAGTTGATCCAGAATGCTGCGGCACGTATACTGACAAGAACTAGGAAAAGAGATCTTATTTCTCCAACATTAGCTACTCTGCACTGGCTCCCTGTAAAATCCAGAATAGAATTTAAAATCCTTCTCCTCACCTACAAAGCTCTTAATAATCAGGCACCATCGTATCTTAAAGATCTCGTAATACCTTATTACTCGACAAGAATACTGCGCTCCCAGAATGCAGGGTTACTTGTCGCTCCTAAAGTCTCCAAAAGTAGAATGGGAGCCAGAGCCTTCAGTTATCAAGCTCCTCTCCTGTGGAATCACATTCCAATGTGGGTTCAGGAGGCAGACACCATTTCCATATTTAAGAGTAGGCATAAGACTTTCCTCTTTGATAAAGCTTATAGTTAGGGTTGGCTTGGGTGAGCCTTGAACCATCCCTTAGCTATGCTGCTATAGGCTTAGACTAGGCTGAGACTTCTCATGATGCATCTCTTTACTCTCCCCTTCTCTGCCTCTCCATCTGTATGCATTTTTATCCCATTTTTGCATGTTACTAACTTGACATCTTCTCTCTCCAGTAGTTCTGTGCTTTGTCGTTTCTCTCCTCTCCTTCTGTGGTATTTGCATTGTGCCTTCCTCTCCACCAGCCCTCCCTCCCCCAAAACCTCTCTCTTTCTAAACCGCTCTCTATACCTCTCTCTCTCTCCGCTTTCTAACATGACACCATTGAGTCTGGTTCTGTCCAAGGTTTCTGCCTCTTAAAGGAAGTTTTTTCTTTACAGTCTAGACCTGCTCTATAGGAAAAGTGCAATGAGATAACGTCTGTTATGAATTGGCACTATATAAATAAAAAAATAATGTATATAGATTAATAATTATGCTGGGCTGCAAGGGCGGCCACATGGGTGGTCGTCACGCACAAAACCAAATGGCAGGCAGACCCGTAAATCTTAAACAAAAGAATAGAGCTAAAACCGGAGGATGCTCTATTTGTCCTCAAAATAACGTGCAGCTTAGATGCGTTGTTTAGATTCAACTGAGATTAAGCAACGGTTAACGGTTGTGACGGCTTGGCGCCTTCCTATTGTCTGTTCTTTGTTTCTAAGTCAAGCCTCTTAGTGAAGGCTTTGGCTTTTCCTGGTAGGCCTGTCTTTTGTCCCTCACACATGGTGAGGCTAGTCAAGGCTCAACAATATGGATCTTTCATTGTAGTTTAAAGCATTCAGTTTTTTAATTAATTGGCTTAATTAGTGTGAATTGTAATCTTTATTGGGTATGTTCTTCTACGAAAATGTATTGGGTGTGCATTCACAACATGTTTTCTACAAAAAAAAATCTTTATTTTTATTGAGTGTAAGCATTGTATAAGCATAGCAACTGTCAGAGTGCAGATGATCTGTCAAATTTTCTCAAAATCTTCTCTTCAACTTACACATTTTCACTCTTTCACTCTACATAATTTATACATCAAAACGTAGGAAAACGTTTGCCGGTCGCAGACTATGGAGTCAAACAAACTCACACAGTTGCCACAGTCAGCTTTAAAGTGACAGCAGTGCCAGCCAACTGCCGTATTAACTGAGACCAGCCTTTTAAGGAGGGAGGCAGAAAAAAAAGGGACATTTCTAATCTGCTCTCATTCCCACATTTTTGACACTACACACACAAATATAACACAGCCTCAGCAAGCAGGTTCTTTTCTCTCTTATGCTATTTTTACATTGGCGATAAGAGTTACAGTCTTTTGAGCTAGAAGCAGGACTTTGACAGGTACACCTCAGTTAAAATGTCTATGAAATAAACTCTCTCAGCCTGGAGTCGCACACAGCAGATACCATCACCATGGCAACCGATGAGCTAATTAGTGCAGTTTGCCACACACACACCCACCAACACACCTTCTGTCCCTCTCAGTCTGACTGTTTCTCTCATCTCTTTCTCTATGTCTCTGTCCTTCTGTCTCTTTCTGTCTCTCTCTGTCCATCTCTCACACTTCCTGTCTGTCTGTCACTCACTCTCTGTCTGTTTTTCTGTCTGTCTGTCTCTCTCTCTTCAATAAACTCCATTTCTGCTACTCCTGGATCCATTTAGCTACAGAAACCATTCAAATATCAAAATGTTCAGTTTAATGGCATTTATGGTGTGATTCAGCTATTTTCTACCTTTGGTCCTGTAAGCCAGTGATTCCCAACCACTGTTACTTCTGCAGCTACCATGGGGGTATTTTTGATTTGATGATATATATCAACATATTTTTGTTTAGGAAAAAAACTCAACACACAAGTAAGATTACAAATTTGTGTGATGGTGATCTTTATAGTTAATGTCACAATAACTATGGTAGTCTGTACAAGACATGCCTCAGTTTTCCACTAACCTGAGTCAGTTTCAAATTGATTAAGACTGCAGAAAGTCTATTTAAAAAGATAGCAAAAAACTGAGTAGATAAACTGTAAATGGTTGAAACAACCACCTTCTGTCACTCTAAATGGCAGTAGTGCAATTGCAAACTTGCTAACTTGCAAAAAATCCTAATTCACAATTCAAATCTACCTCTGTCTCACACACAGAAACACACACAGAGTGTAATTTCAGATTTTCAAAATAAAAGCCCAAGATGAAGACCTCCATTCAAACGTGGCATGCTGCTCAAACCTTATGATGTTCCACATCTTTCATACATTATTAGTACTATACAACTTTTTAAGCCAGCATTGCAGTTTAGTGTCAGCTATTCAACAGACCTTAAAATATTCCACATCTTTAAATTAAAAATTGTTAATAAATTCAAATCTTGAGGTGTGTCAGGTTTAAATCAGAATTCAAATCTACCTCCTTCTACTGTATATCTCTGTTTCTTTCTGTCTGTCTGTCTTTCACCCTCCCTCCCTGTCTGTCTGTCTCTCTAACTATTACTCCCTGCTTGTTTGTTTGTCTTTGTTTTCATGTCTGTCTCTCACTCTATTTGTCTTTCTGTCTCTCACTCTCTGTCTGTCTGTCTGAATTCAATTACATTTTATTTATATAGCGCCAATTCATAACAGAAGTTATCTCATTGCACTTTTCCTATAGAGCAGGTCTAGACCATACTCTTTATAATATTATTTATAGAGACCCAACAAATCCCACCATGAGCAAGCACTTGGCGACAGTGGCAAGGAAACCTCAGGCAGAAACAGACTCAGGGTGGGCGGCCATCCGCCACTGCCGGTTCGGTAGAGAGAGAGAGAGAGAGAGAGAGAGAGAGAGAGAGAGAGAGAGAGAGAGAGAAATTTTACAATAATAGGGGGCTGGACAGGTGTAGAGCTGAGGACCTTGGACGGACGGCCCAGGGGCTGGACAGGTGCGGAGCTGATCTCATTAGGTCTGCAAAGAAGATCAAAACCATCTGGAGGCCTGTCGGAATGCCGGTGGCACAGGCGGAAGGTCACAGGACAGGAAGCCGGCGGCGGGACAGCAAGACAGGAAGTCGGCGATGGAGAGACTGGTAGAGGAGCTGACAGAACCAGTTATGTCTGGGAACCATCTGCAACTAGGGATGGCTGCTGCTGCCATCCAACCAGGGCAGGAGGCGGCTGTGATCCAGCGGTTACGAGGGATTGGTGCTGTTGCCATCCAATCGGGGCAGGAGGCGGCTGCGATCCAGCGGCGACGAGGGATTGGTGCTGCGATGCAGTGGCGGCAAGGGGTTGGTGCTGCTGCGTTCCAACCGGGAAAGGAGGCGATTGTGATCCAGCGGGGGCAAGGGATTGGTGCTGCTGCGATCCAGCCGGGAAAGGAGGCGACTGCAGTCCAGCGGCGGCAAGGGGTTGGTGCTGCTGCGATCCAGCCGGGAAAGGAGGTGACTGCGATTCAGCAGGGACTCCAGGAGACCGCTGCGATCTAGCAGGGCACCCAGGAACTGGGAGCTGCTGCGATCCAGCAAAGAGTGCAGGAACTGGGGGCTGCTGCTATCCAGCAAAGAGTCCAGGAAATGGGGGCTGCTGCGATCCAGCAGGGCGTCCAGGAACTGGGGGCTGCTGCGATCCAGCAGGGCGTCCAGGAACTGGGGGCTGCAGGGAGTGATGGCTGCTGCGATGCAGGGACTAGAGGCAGCAGCGGAGCAGGTGAGCAGCTGGGCAGCGGAGCAGGCGAGCAGATGGGGGAGCCACGCTTCCTCCTTGGGGTTTTCCCAGAAGGCGCCAAGACAGCAACAGACTGAGGTGCCCCCTGGCTTGCAGGCTGAGATGCTGACTGGAGACTAGCACGTAGGAGGTATGTATGTAGGGATATGAACTGGGGGCCAGCAGGCTGGGGTGCAGGCTGATGGTTGGCAGGCTGGGGTGTAGGCTGATGGCTGGCAAGCCGGGGTGCAGAATGATGACTGGCAGGATGGGGTGCAGTCCGATGGCTGCGAGGACCACAGAGAGCCAGGCAGGTGCCTAGGTATGGGTTCGGGACTGGGACCGGTTTGGGACAGGCAGATTTCAGGCTCAGGTAACCAAGCCTGACTAACAAAGGGCTAGCAGGCAGGGAGTCTGGCTGGAAAACCGGCTGAGGAGTAGCAGGTAGGGTTGCAGGCTGGGGTGTCTGGATACGAAGGCAGTCCGTGAGCCACACAAAGATGGCCTCCCTCAGCCCAGGCAATGTCAAAAGTCTTGTTTCTACCCAACATCTGATTGCCTCTCTGTGGGACTCCTTGCGTATTTCCCCCCATATGTCCCTTAGGCACATCAGATCATGGACCACCTGGTCCGCTTCCTCGGACAGCTCTGCTGGGTCCATGATTGGATCATTCTGTCGTGTGCTGTGTAGTGGTATGTGGACCCAAATGCAGATGACCAGTAAGCGGTCTGAGGGTGAAGTAGCCGGATGGCTACAGTATTTATTGGGAGTGATGTGGTTTACATGCAGGTACAGGCAGACAGATCGGTAGGCAGACAGGTAACAGGAAAATGGGTTACCGGCTGGCAGTGGTGGAAATAGGGAAGTGAGTCCAGTGAGGCTAAACAGTCCAATAGGGAGCAGGCAAAGTTCTAAATCCAAACTACAGACACGGTCCAAGAGAGTAAGAAAGCCAGGACATTGGGCACGGGAACCAGGTACAACCAAAAGTGCACCAAACAGCAACACACACAAGACAGGAACAACACCAGACAGGAATCACAATGATCCGACACTGAACAAAGAAAGAGACCTAGACTAAATACCCTAGGGGAGGTGAGACAACGAAACACAGGTGCAAACAATCAAGGAAGGGCCAACAATCAAAACTGGAGGGAAAGCAAACAAAGACAGGAAGTAAAACCACAAGACACACAAGGGAAGGAGAATACTACAAAATAAAACAGGAAGTGACAAAATCTTAAACTACAACATTATTAGATTTGATTGGCTTCTGTCAGTGTACATAAACCCACTCACTGTTTTAGCCACACCCTTGACCTTGTTCTGGGATATGACATTGAAATTGAATATTTAATAGTCTTTCCACAGAATCCTTCATTATCCAACCATTATTTAATAACTTTTGAACTCCTATTACTGGACTACACACCATTAGACAAAAACTCTTACTCTAGATGTCTATCTGATAGTGCTGTAGCTAAATTTAAGGAAGCGATTCCACCGGCATTTAATTTGGTGCTATGGCTCAATATAACAGAGGACTCCTATGCTAATTTCAGCATAAGAAGGTTAGCTCCATGGTATAACCCCCAAACCCGCAAATTAAAGCAAACTTGAAAAAAAGAAAACTTGAATGGAAATGGCATTCCAACAACCTGGAAGAATCTCGTTTAGTCTGGTACAATAGTATTAAAACATATAGGAACCTTCTACTACCAGCCTACTACTCATCATTAATAGAGTAAATATAAAAACAACCCCAGGTTTCTTTTCAGCACTGTAGCCAGGCTGACAGAGAATCACAGCTCTATTGAGCCATGTATTCCTATAGCCCTCAGTAGTAACGACTTCATGAGCTTCTTTAATGATAAAATTTTAACCATTAGACAGAAAATTCATCACATCCTGCCCTCAAACAGTACTGATTTATCTTCAAACACAGGAACCTTAGAACAACTGTAAAACCTATATTTTGACTGCTTTGCTCCTATCGACCTTCTTCAACTAACTTCAACAATTGCATCAACCTGTCTCTTAGACCCCATTCCAACTAGGCTATTTAAAGAAGTTTTACCCTTAGTTGGCACTTCTTTACTGGATATGATCAATCTGTCGTTATTAACAGGCTATGTCCCACAGTCTTTTAAAATAGCTGTAATTAAACCGCTTCTTAAAAAGCCCTCTCTTGATCCAGGGGTTTCAGGCAACTATAGACCTATATCTAATTTATTTATTTATTTATTTATATAAATAAATTTAGATTTAGAGTGCATCACAGCACAGAGACAGCACTGGTAAAAATTGCATCAGACAATGCACTTGTCTCTGTACTTGTTTTCTTATTTCTGAATGCTACATTTGACACCATTGACCATCACATCCTATTACAGAGACTGGATCATTTAATTAGCATTAAAGGAATCACACTAAGATGGTTTAAATCCTATCTATCAGATCGATCTCAGTGTGTAAATGTTAATGGTGAACACTTGGCTCAAATCACATAATGTACAGTCTGGAGACGTAGTTATGTTCATCATAAAACGCTGCTTTGGTGTCAAATACGTTTGATATATGAAATTCAGGTTTGTTCAGTTTATGATTTGGATTTTGTGAGGAACAAGAGACATTCCTCCAAACTCTGGCCCAGTCTATAGATGATTCAGAGCAGTCTTTATGCCATATTGTTGTTATCGCTAATGAAGTCTGTGTATGCTCTAAGAAAGTATTATTAATTAAGGAGACATGTCCTTTCTTTTATCCTGATAATTTCCTAATTAAATCCATTATTGGATGAGTAATAGTTTGTCTGTCACTCAAAATATCTGCAGACCGTATAGCAGAATGTAAAAAAAGGACTTGGATGACAATATATATATTATACCATCTTACCAAACCAAGTTTGATCATGTTAAGAGTTCTGCTATAGTTCTTAGAGATAGTTTTATCTAAAGATGGAAATAATTTATTCCTAAGTATTTAAAATGAGCGACAAGTGGGATATTAACATTTACGCATTTGTCTTTACTTACAGGGTTCAAGGGTAAGCAAGACGATTTAGTTCAGTTTATATATGGAAGAGAGTGCTTTATATCAGAGAAAAACAAAAGAACATCATCAACAAATAACGATATAATTCTTAGTAGATTTTATTTTTATCGGTGCAATACTTGTAGATAACCAAATGGACTGTGCCAATGGCTCCAGTGATAAAATAAACAACATTGATGAGATTGGATCTCCTTGACGAGGGAGGAGAACGAATGTTTCCCGTAACTACACTGGCTGGGTTTGCATAAATGGTTTTTACCATGTCAATAAAATTTTACCTCTAGCTGGTATGTTACCCTAAGAAAGGCCACTGAAGCTGGTTCGAAGGCCTTTTCAGCATCAACTGACAATATAGCTGATAATGCCAGATTATCCGAAGCATCAAGAATATGTAATAAATGACGTAAATTGTCAGCTGATAAGTGCTTTTCAATAAATGAAAAAAGTTGTGTTATGACCGCCGTATTTACATCTCTACCAAAAGATCCTTTCTGAATAGCTGTAATAAACAGCTCGAACAGTAGTGGTCCTAAAATTTTAAATAGACTTCCGGATGAATGTCATCACTTCCAGGCTACTTACCCTTATTCATTTTTGCAAAAGATTGTTTAAGTTCATCAAGAGATAAAGGGGCCCCTAATAAAGAAGCTTCCTCCATTGATAATGAAGCCAGATTTAGTTTCTCAAGATAATCGTCCCTATCTGATGCTGAGGAATTGTTATCTTAAGTATAGAGCTGTCTATTGTCACAGTCTGTCATGTTCTCTCCACCACATCACAGCCACACCGCACCTCCTCACCTGAGTATTAATTCCCAGCACCTGTCATCCATCGCACACCTGCACATAATCAGCCACTCTACTCCCTATATAATCCAGCTCCTCACCTCAGTCAGGGTCCGGTCTCGTTCATACGAAGGACAGAGCATTGCAGTCTTCCTACGGATGTTACACGGACTTACCTACAACGCAACGTTGAGAAAAACTACCACTTGGAACCCCGAACCCCGACTCCCGTCTGTCTCCAGTCTCCTGAGTGTGTCGCTCCAGTTCCCGGCTCCCGTCTGTCTCCAGTCTCCTGAGTGTGTCGCTCCAGTTCCCGGCTCCCGTCTGTCTCCAGTCTCCTGAGTGTGTCGCTCTAACCTCCGGCTCCTGTGTGTCTCCAGGCTCCTGAGTGTGTCGCCCCAGTGCCCACACTCTTCCAACAGCAGTGAAACAAGGACAGTATCAATACCTTTCTATATTACTTCTGTGTTGCAATAAACTCTCTCAGTCTCCTTACCATTGTCTCCGGTTGTTCTGTCCGTAACATCTATAGAAGTTACAAAATCTTTTATTAATCAACTTATGGTTAGTTAATGTGGTCCCAGTTTCTGATGTAATAGTTGTTATATTTACAAATTGGTTTTTAATTTATTTGCTAAAAGATGACTAGGGTGATTGCCATAAGTAATGATTAAGTCTAGTTTTATCAATGACAAATACTGCTCTCAGTGTTAGTAATAAATTAAGCTCATTTTTATTTTAGCTAAGGACTATTCATTTAGAATAATTTATTTGCTGAGATTGTTCTAGGTCAGATAATGAAGTCTCTAATTCGTGTATTCTTCAAAGCTGCTCTTTGTTAAATCTAGAAGAATATGAAATTTTGTTATTTCTTACAAAGCCTTATAAAGAGTCCCAGAGATACCGAGCGTCATCACCTGACTGTCTGTTAATCTTTAAAAATTCTGCTAGTTCCAGTTCAAAATGTTCACAGAAATTTTGATTTTGTAACAACGTTAAATTTAACCACCATCTAGTGGCTCTTTTAGGTAAACTAGAAATCAACAATTGACATTTATATGCATGATGGTCTGATATTTCATCACTCACCACTTTAAGGCATTTTTCACTTGAACTTGAACAAACAACCCAAAATATATTTATAACCAAGCAGGCCCTCAGACAGGCCTGCCTCTCACAATGGGGAGCAGTGTACCCTCAGCTTTCATACTTTCTATTTTCTCTTTCACTTCTACATCTCCTTGAATTGCAGCCTCACACCGCTTAGCAAAGGCCAGTAATGTCTCACCAATGGGCCTGCTGGAGAGTAGCTCCTGATATGCCTTGGGATCTGCAATAGCTAGCTCTCCATTGGTGAGGTGGACACCATGGTGTTCCTGTCAATGCCCTGGTCATAGTCTTCACTTTTGGCAATGTTTTGGCAATGGATTTGTACCGCTGTTCAATCTCACTTGGTGTTTGTACTAGGGAGGGAATAAAACAAAATTAGACAAATCTTAAAAATGTATCACTGTAAAGAATACCATACTAGATAATTGTACTTCAACTTTATGGACAATTCTCACAAATATCTGTTCTACAATGTTTAACATTTTCCAGCTGTAATGGTAGTTGAAAAATATAAGTGACCATATCATCTGTTATCATCATCTGTTTCTTTTCACACAGGGGGGGACTGTAATGCTGTTTTTTTGTTTATTACACTGTCCTATCATTTCCTCCTGCCTAGTCTCTGCCATTAACATTAAAGAGAATTTAACCTGGGTCCTCAAACTTGTCACATGTGACAAACTTTCTCTTGAAGCACATTTAAACTGATCTTTAATTGTCATTTGAGGGTAATCATCCATTTCTAGCGTACCTAGGGTATTCCTGATTTACATGCTTTCTAAATCCATGCTGTGGTTATTAAGCAAGATCCAAAATCTCATGGTTAGTATTTCTGGTGCTGCTAACATAGCTAGTATTTTTGTGTGGCCACAAATCAAATTATGTTCCAAAGCACTAGCATATCCTTCTTCCATTTATCACTCTACACCGAATGTTGGTGGCAAATGAAATGAAAACCTAACTTTAAATCTTGACCAGAGAATGCTGCTTTTTGTGTGACATTTATCAGTGCATAGACTCTCCACTTACAATTAGCTTAAACTATTGCTTACCATGCTGCCGAAACTTTTTGCGCTCTTTCTTAGATTTCTTGGCTCCCTTGAGGTGCTTCTTTTTAGACTTCTTTCGGTTGCACTAAAAAATACATATGAAGATGTGATTTTATATGTGCACTTATTTAACTCAATAACAATTATTATACTTACATACACACACATCTACAGTAAATACATCATGGCAGTGGCCAATGTACTAAATAGTGAGGCTAGGATATTTTCAAATCCCACCAGGTCATGGATATTACAATGATAATAATAATATAACTATTTATACAGCACCTTAAAAAACAGAGTTTACAAAGTGCTTTGACAGAAAAGGCAAAGCAGAAACAGGGTACCCAGAAGGCAATATAAGAAACAGAAATGCTAAACAAAGCAAGACAAAATTAAGGTAAAATTGGTGATAATGCCCATAAAACTAACCTGCAAGGGATGACAACTGTCCATGGAGAAAATCTCTCTCGTTCCAGTTCTTCAATTCTCTTCTTTTGGCGCTTCTCTGTTAGTCAAATTCCTGTTTTTCCTTGTTAAGAAGCACTGTTGCAGTAGGGGCTAGGTCAGAGGTTGAGCCTAAAAAGTAGACATTACCAAAATTACAATAATGGCAGTAGCTCACAGTAGAGCTACTGCCATTATTGTATACTATATACATGGGAATCACTGGGAATTATATGAATTAAGTCAGTCAATTCTCAATTTAGAATTAATTCTTGATTCAGTACATAGCTCAATTGAAAATTTAAATTGCTAGCTCGACTTACTCTTGCCATATTATTGCAATAGACTGGTAAATAAATTTCAGACAAGAAAAGCTAGCAACGTCTATGCATAATAAATTCACTTAGCTAATAAAATGTAGTTGTGAAGGGCCACTACTCTTCCTTATTCACTTAACTTATGTGACGAGCTGGTAAGGTTATGTAGGTAGCTAAACGTTAGCTTAATCAGCTAGCTGAATTAGCTGAGGAGCTTAATTAGTGGGCTAAATAGTAAAATATTCTGTCGCTCATCTGTTGACACCTTTGGCTTACGGTTATTCAAACTGTCCTGTCTCTGCTGTAGGGCACCTCTTTGGACAGGTACTGGTCGCAGAGGAACAGGACTCTTTTCCACTAATATCATCCATGACTTCTCAGGGAAAAAAATTGAGGTATAACATTATGAGTTGCAGTGAACACAGTACCTAAGGAGAATGGAGCAACTGTTAAAGATGGAGCTCATTCATCGGTTCACCATTTGCGCATGCGTCACATGGGATCTGTTATGACGATTGTTTTTGTAGCAAAAGTGAAAATCATTACATCAACAACTCATTATCAATTATCAAAATGAACAATATATTGTTTTAAAACCAAATATTCACAACATAGTAGTTAACTACATAGCTCTTTTCTTTCTCTTTTCTGCAATTTTAAATACTACCTGCGATTGTCAGAGGAAACGGAAATAATCTACAATAGTGTGTACAACGAATCACATTGCGATCTTTTGCATGTTCACACCCTGGAACACGGCGCTGATTGGATGTTTTTATATGATTGTCTGTGGTTAGATCTTTTACTTTCCCTCTCTTTGGTGCCAAAAATATATTTTTGGTTTGTTTTTTTTATTTGCCTAATGTAAATCGACCAGAAACATTGCTTGATATCATCTCTGGTAGAAAAAGACACCCAAAATCAGGAAAGCAATTTTTTAGGGATGTTTTTTTCTCATTGTATTGTCTGTACAAGCCGTTCTCATTCCCAGGTCGTCAAATACCGACATTTTGTCATGCCCCTTGGTGTCTCATACAGATGCACAAGGTACTTCGCTTTCAGTTAACTCCGTCACTCAGTCTCTATACATATCCTTACATTTAAATTATACTTAAGCTGTGAAATTATTTTCTGTCAATTAAATTTATTTACATTGTGCAACTACCTCCTGCTGTATCCTGTACAATCAAATCTTTGTGCAATTCATCCATCTCAGAATCAGAATCAGAAATACTTTATTGATCCCCAAGGGGAAACTCTTTTGTTACAGCTGCTCACTATCACGTCAGTGCACACAGGAATAGAAGTTCTAAGCAAATCAAATACAATACACTATAATACAGACAAGATAAATTAACTCAAAGTGGATATAGGTATAAAATTAAAATAAGTGTAAAGTACAAAGTGGATTTAGCGGTTGATGATAAGTATATACGGTATAATAATACAATGTAATAATATAAGTAATAAGTAATAGTGCAATAATGAGTACTGTCAAGTTAAGTGTAGCTTATTAAGATGATTATGAGACAGTGGATATTGCACAGCAGTAATAGAAGTATGAATAAATATCAATAAATAGAAAAGAGTATATTGCACAGCAGTATTAAACAGATAATATTGTACAATTATTTCAAGCATTGCAGTGATGTTAATGGTCCAATGTCCAGTTTAATGACTTAGGGTCATATAGACTGACACTTAGAGGGAGGAGTTAAAGAGTTTGATGGCCACAGGCAGGAATGACTTCCTGTGGCACTCTGTGGTGCATTTTAGGGGAATGAGTCTTCCACTGAAGATACTCCTTTGTTTGACCAGCACATCATGGAGTAGGTGGGAGACACTGTCCAAGATGGCATGTAGTTTGGCCAGCATCCTCCTCTCTGACACCACCGACAGAGAGTCCAGCTCCATCCCCACAATGTCACTGACCTTACGGATCAGTTTGTTTAGTCTGTTAGCGTCCGCTACCCTCAACCTGCTGCCCCAGCATGCGACAGCATACAGGATAGCACTGGCCACCACAGACTCAAAAAACATCCTCAGCATTTTCCGGCAGATGTTGAAAGACCTCAGCCTCCTCAGGAAATAGAGGCAGCTCTGGCCCTTCCTGTACAGCGCTTGAGTGTTCTTAGCCCAGTCCAGTTTATTGTCCATGTGTACACCCAGGTATTTGTAGTCCTCAACAATGTCCACACTGACCCCCTGGATGGAAACAGGGGTCACTAGTGCCTTGGCCCTTCGTAGGTCTACAACCAGCTCCTTAGACTTTGTCGCATTGAGCTGCAGATGGTTCTGCTCACAACATAAGACAAAGTTATCCACCGCAGCCCTGTACTCAGTCTTATCACCACCGCTGACACATCTTACCACAGCGGAGGAAATCAGGAAAATTATGAAGGTGGTAGGACTCTGTGCGGTAGCTAAGGTCTGTGGTGTAGATGGTGAAGAGGAAGGGAGAGAGGACAGTCCCCTGAGGGGCCCCAGTGTTGCTGACCACGCTGTCCGACACACAGTGCTGCAGACGCACGTGCTGTGGTCACACCATGTGTGTATTACAATGTCTGTGCAAGTATTCTGTGCAATTATCCATCACATACTGAATATACAGTGGTGTTTCAGATCATCAAACAAATTTAAATATTAGTCAAAGATAACACAAGTAAACACAAAATGCAGTTTTTAAATTAAGGTTGTTATTATTAAGGTAAAACAAAATCCAAAGAAAGAGACTGGGCAAAAAAACAGCCATCACACTACCACCACCATATTTTACTGTTGGTATGATGTATTTTTTCTGAAATGTGTTATTTTTACGCCAGATGTCATGGGACACACACCTTTCAAAAAGTTAAACTTTTGTCTCCTCAGTCCACAGAGTGCTTTCCCAAAAGTCTTGGGGATCATCAAGATGTTTTCTGGCAAAAATTAGACACGCCTTAATGTTCTTTTTGCTCAGCAGTGGTTTTCGTCTTGGAACTTTGCCATGCAGGCCATTTTTGCTCAGTCTCTTTCTTATGGTGGAGTCATGAACACTGACCTTAACTGAGGCAAGCGAGGACTGCAGTTCTTTGGATGTTGTTGTGGGGTCTCTGAATGTGTGTGTCTTTGAAATTTATCTTATTTGATGGCACCTGCAGTTGCTGACTATGCTTACATGATATCTGAAGTCAAGAGCTCTCTATAATAGTTGGTCCTATGTCTGTAGCCTCTTTTGTTGCTGGATTATAAGCCTTCAAACATTCACCAAGGTCAAGGTTCAAAGGTCAGTAGGCATTAAGAATTTTCACACTGACATATCTTATTCTTCAGGTTGCGACCTTTCCAACGATGTATCTGGTTTAGCTCCAATATATAAAATGAAGCTTTGTTTGTTTGTTTTTTCTTTTTTAGTTATAAACTGTTATAACTTGTTTATAATTGTTTATTAATGCTTTATAAAGGGCTTACAACCTAATTAATAAACTAATTATAAACCATTTATAAGGGTATTTTCTATACCAGAAATTGAGGGTGGACACATTAACTGATAACACTAAAAATTCAAATTCTTGTGAAGTATCAGATAAAACCAACTTCTGTTCGGTTTCTGTGATAAAGCTTTTAAACATCCCTTTATGTCACATTTTCATTATTAAGTTGACATATACAACATACAACTACATAGTATCTTAATTACTCAAAATATAAGGTGACTAAAAGTGGCAACCAAAATCTGATGCCTGATTGCCAGCTTGGCAACCACTTTTAAATTCGGTATAAATCAACATAAGATATAAAAATGCTTCTGAAATCAAAATGTGCTTTGATTTTTGGTGACAGTAAAACTAGCTAATAAGAGAATTTCTATACTGGCACCATTATATCAATGCTGTAAGATTTCTGCATTACTGTAACATGGATGTATATATTTGGTTTTGTCTTCAAAAGTGAAAGTTGGGCGACTTCTGCCACCCTTTCCATCCACCCCTGTATATCTTGCTCTGAAATACACACTTACACACTAATTTCTTTTTTAAGGAAGGGGTACTTGGTGCCTCTTTCAAGACCACAGAAATCTCCTCCTCAGCAACACTCGTGACTTTCTCTGCTCTTTCCCATCTCTGATGGAGCAGCATTTCTACAAACAGAAATTAGCTTTATAGTGTATATAATGTAACTAAGTTGTGTTTGGCATGTGGAAGACACTTATACACAGTATAAGTGTGATCACCAATCAGAACATACATGTAATTCGAAAAACATTCCATGTGAAAAAGTTTGAAGCTGCATTAGTTGCATATTTTCTTCAGCAAATACAGATATGAGGGAAAACCTAGATCAGCAGATTTCCTCCTCCCTAAATGAAGAAGTGCATCAATCAAGAGGTCAAGCCAATGGGATGGAGTCATGCAAATCTTCTCATAAAGGACCATAAATTCTCCATGCCTTCTCCATCCATCAGTCCAAACCCCTGAAGCCTTCTTGTGCTGTACATGATCTGTGAATAACAGGCACATTCTAACAGTACATTTCATTCACAATGTACAGTCCAATTGTGTTGCACTAAGGGTGAGTAAATTAATAAATTGGTGAATGTGTGTGTACTTATGGGTGCGTGAGATTGTCAGTGTGTATGTGTATCTCCATAGCTTCATCCTTTCTTATAGTGCTACCACGGCATCAAAAGGCTATTAATAAAATCATAAATATAAATAACAATGATTACACTGGCTGACCAAAAACATTACCTGACACTGCAGTTTATGTCCATAAACATGAAATGCTGGTACTGCCAGAGATACACCATATTTCTTCTCCTTTCTTCTGAGGGAATACAAAACAATGTTCTTGTCCTGGTATCTTGTCACTAGCTCATTGATGGCACACATTGGATATGCTAACCTATTAAAAACAAAAGAAAGTTGTGATTGTGATTGTGATGTGATTGTCTAAATGGGTTCCACAATGACAGTAAAATGAAAATGAACAGAATCTAACATCTTTGGGAAACATTTGGGGCCTAGCAGTTGTGAAAAAACTCACAAGCTCACCGTTCTCCCTGGCTCATGTTCAAAAACATCAAGGGAATTTCTTGACAACAAGAGGCTCCAAGCACCCCTGTTACATCCAGATTTACATCCAGATTTTTTTGCTGCTTTTGTCACCGGAGCAGATTTCCAACCTTAAAGTTGCTACAGTCCTGATTATTATTATTTACGTCTGATAGCATATATCAATTCAACAAGGAGTGATGACACCTCACAGCTGACACAGTCACAAGAACAAAGTCTTCAACTTTACACACCTGATTTGGTTTGGAGCTATCAGGAAGGGAGAGCAGGTATTCCTGAACTGCATTTTATTGCCTTTTACTTGTACATGTGTAACGACAATAAAGTTGAATCTAATCTTTTGCTAGCTGTGCACATTTATGCCTCTGCAAACGCAAGCAAAGTGTATCATACACAACATGATGCAAACAATGGCGGATTCGTGCAAGCAACGTGTTTGTGCGATTGATTTGATGCTAACTGCTGCTAGCTGCATTTTAAATCCCACGGTGGAGGGTCACACACATAACACCTGGAAAAGTTTGGGAACTCCTCACCAAACTGCATTTCAGTTGGTGACATCACCAGAGGCAGTGCATGTTGCAACTCCTTGGGTCTCATAATATGGATATATTAGTGTTTGTCAAAACATGTAATTTTCATTTTCATCATGTTATGATATTCTAATGTTAGCATGACTGGATAGTGCAAATTAAAAGTAGTACATTATTTGTAAAAAAAAAAACAATTAATGTACCGTAACCTCCATTGTGGAAAACTCATGAACATGCACTCAGAGCACGGGCTGAGACATTCATGGAGCTCACTGAAGTGTCACTGCTATGTCCTGCAAAACCATGCCCATCTGGGTGAAATACCACAAACTTGTTGAAGTTTTTAGGGAGTCCCCATGCAGTAGAGCGTGAGAGAAAGATTGCTTCCGCCAATGTACTTCCAGAACTGGTCGTGAATCCAGCGGGATTATGCAACAGATGTTGAATAAACATTCGCAAACAGTTTGCTCAATTTATCTCCACTAGCCCACTCCAAAGTCTTCATTTTGTTCTTCTTCAGCCATTCAGAGACCCCACAACAACATCCAAAGAACTGCAGGCCTCACTTGCCTCAGTTAAGGTCAGTGTTCATGACTCCACCATAAGAAAGAGACTGAGCAAAAATGGCCTGCATGGCAAAGTTCCAAGACGAAAACCACTGCTGAGCAAAAAGAACATTGAGGCGTGTCTAATTTTTGCCAGAAAACATCTTGATGATCCCCAAGACTTTTGGGAAAATACTCTGTGGACTGACGAGACAAAAGTTGAACTTTTTGAAAGGTGTGTGTCCCATGACATCTGGTGTAAAAACACATTTCAGAAAAAGAACATCATACCAACAGTAAAATATGCTGGTGGTAGTGTGATGGTCTGGGGCTGTTTTGCTGCTTCAGGACATGGAAGACTTGTTGTGATGAATGGAACCATGAATTCTGCTGTCTACCAAAAACTCCTGTAGGAGAATGTCCGATCTGTTCGTGACCTCAAGCTGAAGCGAACTTGGGGTCTGCAGCAGGACAATGATCCAAAACACACCAGCAAGTCCACCTCTGAATGGCTGAAGAAGAACAAAATGAAGACTTTGGAGTGGCCTAGTCAAAGTCCTGACCTGAATCCTATTGAGATGCTGTGGCATGACCTTAAAAAGGCAGTTCATGCTCGAAAACCCTCCAATGTGGCTGAATTACAACAATTCTGCAAAGATGAGTGGGCCAAAATTCCTCCACAGCGCTGTAAAAGACTCATTCCAAGTTATCGCAAACGCTTGATTGCAGTTGTTGCTGTTAAGGGTGGCCCAACCAGTTATTAGGTTTAGGAGGCAATCACTTTTTCACACAGGACCATGTAGGTTTGGATTTTGTTTTCCCTTAATAATAACAACCTTCATTTAAAAACTGCATTTTGTGGTTACTTGTGTTATCTTTGACTAATATTTAAATTTGTTTGATGATCTGAAACATTTAAGTGTGACAAACATGCAAAAAAATAAGAAATCAGGAAGGGGGCAAACACTTTTGCACACCACTGTAGCCTTATGATCCGTAAGAGGAGTGTGCCATATATCCACATCAATAACATCTTTGTTAAAACAAAGAAATTAACCAGAAATCTATCCATGATTGTCTTGAGGCTGTTTTACTGCTCCATGTAAATGATCTATTATTAGGATACTTTAGTCTCCACATATCTACAAGGCTAAATCTATCCATAAAGGCTTTAAGATTATTATTGGTTCTATTTGACTGACCAGGAGGCAATTTATTCATCTTGCCACCCAAAATAAGTCCCCTCCTAACAATAAAGTGGCATTTGGGAATTTATCTAACCAATATGTTCTCTTCAGATAGAATAAGATTATCATTTTCCATTTTTGTGTTGTATCCATAAACAATGGTCATTATGAAGATCAGATCATTGTATTTAATTGCTTGGCTTCTTTAAGGTAGCCACCCCAGCTGAGCATCTCTACATTTAAGAGTAGGCTTAAGACTTTCCTCTTTGATAAAGCTTGTAGTTAGGGCTGGCTCAGGAGAGCCCTGAACCATCCCTTAGTTATGCTGCTATAGGCCTAGACTGCCCAGAGACTTCCCATGATGTGCCTCTCCTCTTGCATGCTCTCTTTATCATAGTCCTCTTTCGTCAAGTCCTCAGGGAAGCGCAGTCCCTTGCTTCGAAGGAAAACACTGTTGTTGGCAGCTTTCCAGATTGCATCCTTCCGCCGGAAGATGAACCTGAGAATGATACCGCAGGGCTTCAGGATTTCTTGATGCGGTTTCCTCTCAATGACTCAATGAACGACAGCTATGGAATCACGAAGCTTTTCCCTCTCAGATGGTAGTACCTTTTGGCATACACTGATCACCTCTGCACGTATGTTCTCCTTTTCAGCTTCTGGTACACCGTGGAGCCTTAAATTGCACCACTGACCATAATGTTCCAAGTCGGACATGCAATCCATACATTTCAAGGCAGTTTCCTCACTTCTTCCACTTGTTTTTCGATGCAGACAATCTTGTCACTCATGTCTTTTATTTCGATATGAGCATTATATCAATCGCATCGCTTCTGGAGTTGATAAGGTTGGCCAGGGTGCAAATGGCATCAGAATTTAGAGCACTGTCAGTATGGACATGAGAAATTGTAGCTTTTTTGGCAACTGGGGGCTTACTTGGTGTCACGGGTAATGTAGGAAATTATTCTTCGTAATCCACTTGCAAGTTGTACTCCATCGCATTGTTGTAGTTGTGATCGCTAGCAAGGATGCTACTTTTTACGTCCTTGCTCCTTGCACTGTTGAGGTCTATAATCCAAAGGGCAAAATGCTTGTTCTGACCCACGTGCTGACATGCTGCGGTAAGCATAGTGGCTCATTTCTGGTTGTGCTTGTGTGTTACTGATATCATCCCAGTTATTTTTGTTAGATTCTTAATTACAACAGCTAATTATCCACTATACATTTAAACTTACATTAGTTCTGCTCAAGCACTCATAGCTCCATAACTCCTTCTTTTACGGACTTTCTCACTAATCCCACAGTTTGCACGCTAATGGTGTTCAGTTTTGCTAGCTACCTGTACTTTAGCTTAGCAGCTAGCGATGGCTTCTCTCTCCCTCTCCTGCTCTCTCTTACTCGGTGTGTCAAATGTTTAGTTATTCCTCTGCCTCCTTTAGTGATAATGGTACATGTAATAAATGTAGTTTATCTGTAGTGTTGGAGGCGAGGCTCCAACACCATGGAAACTCACTTGTTATTTGCAGTCAGCCAGCCCCCCATAGCCAGTGTGGACTGACCAGAGGTAGCTCCTGTTAGCCGTCCAGGGAGGCTGTCCGAAGGAAGCATAGCCCTAGGCAGAAGCCCACGGTTCACCACCAACCAGTTCACATTTCTAACAAGCGACCAGCGACTATAGTCATATGTATTCCTGGGGCCAGAGCAGGCAACATTCAATCCTATTTAACCAAAGAGAGGACAGATTTTTAAAGGATTACCCAGCTTTTGAGTGAGGTTTAGTTGGGCAAGCTAAATGTTGGGATAACATAAAAGGTTTCAGTCGTAGTCATCTGGATACTGTTTTCAGAATCAAGACGTTTCGGCTCCCATCTGGAAGTCATTCTCAATTGTGAAAAAATTGGACGGGAACTGGAAATTTAAGCTACTCTGAGTTACATAAGCCCTGCCCTCAGGAAGGTAGGTGCAGCACCTACCTCATCACATGTGATGGGAGCCGAAACGTTTTGATTCTGAAAACAGTGTCCAGATGACTACGACTGAAACCTTTTCTACGATAGAACACTCCTGGACGAATGAGGGACTACACCGTCTTATTTTGGATAACATAAAAACTGAAATGACAATGTTGACATGACTGTCAGTCCAGGGCTACTGGAGCTTGAAGCCATGAACTAATGGGTGTATTAGCCTAAGTTTAACCACTGTGTGAAAAGCCTTTAATGGTAGGGCTGAACAATATTGTAAACCATTGAAATCTAATATCAAAAGCTCTGTTTTAACAAATATGTCAATCTTGATATGATAAGAGTGTACACAACATGTGTTAAATGGTGTCATTGTCCAATTCTGACACATTGCATCCCTTTAATATTTACCTATGAATCTTGACCAAAGGTCTTGATAAGCACTGTGCTTATCGTAAAAACAAACAAAAAAACAGTTAAGAGAATGCATGAAAGAAGGATGTCGAGATAGATTTCAGTTACCCAACTATACATCTTTTGCACAGTACATACCTGGTATTACTGATGATGACAATATATATTGTTAAGCCCTGCCTTATAAAACTTTGATTTTAGTTTGCAAGTACAGCTTTCATTTATTTTCTATGTTCTTTTTATTGGTTATTTGTTTTGCTTTTGAGTGTTTAATAAGGAAACTTATTGACAATCACAATTTTTATCAAATTTTATTTGAAGTTTTATTTGTTTCCCTGAGTTAAAGGGGGCCCACACGCATGTGAACACACTATTAGCCTGATGATTTAATCCATTTGATGTAAAATTCCTGTAAAAGTCTTTCCATGGCACTGTATAATATAAATATATACTGAAAATATTAAGAACTATTTGTTACTATTTTGTGCTACTATGTATTCATAATATGTTCAGATTAGATTTCAAATGTAAAGCATTTTCAACATTTGATTTATGATTAATTGAAAGATTTCATTTGTGTCTAATTACAGTGCAGTGAAGTAATACAGCATACATTTAAAGATCCCAAATTAATTAAAAGAAAAATGTTTTCCTCTTTGAAATATATTAGAATTTTATATTTCTGTATGAACATCATATTAGTTTGTAAGTTATACTGTTGATATGACTTGTAGTCATTCATTTCTGCTGGGCTGTGTGAAAGTGATTAACAAGGAAACGTGTATGTGAAGACCCTCTCAGAAGTGAATTCTAATATTTAATAATGTCATTAAAAAGAGTAAACCATTAAAAAAAATTAAAATGGCCCTACAAGTAAGTGTAGTGAAGGCTACATTGTTATACTATAAAGATGAATTGAAAAGGAATATCTTACCGACATTTAAATTTCTTTCAATTTATACACTTCAGGTGACACCTCAACTCCTTTAAGGAGACTTTATTACTCTTGCTTTTTAGGGCAATGGTCTTTTTGTTCCAAAGTGTTTATCAATGCAGTTCATTGGTCTGAAATTAATGCAAATAATTTTTTCTTTCAGCCTTTTCAGACAAGACATTTCAGTTGTAAAATCTCTTTAAAAATTTTGTTCCTTTCTCTCATGCCGACAGTTTTGACTCTTCATACATAATTTATACATCAATTAGTAGACAAACTTGTCCTGGTTCAGATAATGTAACTATTTAAGCCATCGGACATACTGTTTTTGAATTATCTGCCTCAAAGCACCAAGAGAATCCTTCAACTGTCTCATTGACCGTAATGTTATTTTACCTCTCGCAGTCCCAGACAAAAACACAAATGTTGTGTACTTTTGAAACTGTGATTTCTCGGCTATTTTTAACTTTATCCATACAAATTTTACATCTAAATGTTCATCAGTGCCTGCCGGTGCTGATGGTGAGGTCATTTCTACATTGCTACAGTGTAAGCTTTATTGTGTCTTCTTTGAAGGAACCTTTTATAGGGCTCTCTGTCTCTGAGCACATTCAGGCTACACAGATACAGTTAAACACAGGTGTTGCTGATTGGCTGATCACACATCAAAGGAGTTTGTTCCTCTGTTCTGATTGGTGGATAAAGGTTGAGCTATTTTTGGCAGTTTAGACCTTTCTGTCCTTCTGTCTTTTACTCTGTCTGTCCATCTGTCACTTACTCTCTGTCTGTCTGTCTGTCTCCTCTTCAACAAACTCCATATTGATTCAGCTTTTTTCTACCTTTTTTACTATACTTTTTAAAATATTATGACTACTATTACTACTTTATGCTTTCTACTACAACAGTCTTTACTACTACTAATACTGCTACTACTCCAACTATTACTACTGCAGTCTTGACTAATACTGCTGCCAGTACAGTCTTTACTACCACTACTACTCAATTCAATTCAATTTTATTTATATAGCGCCAATTCATAACAGAAGTTATCTCATTGCGCTTTTCCTATAGCGCAGGTCTAGACCGTACTCTTTATAATATTAATTACAGAGACCCAAATCCCACAAATCCCACCATGAGCAAGCATTTGGTAACAGTGACAAGAAAAAACTTTCTTTTAACAGGCAGAAACCTTGGTCAGAACCAGACTCAATGGTGGGCGGCCATCCGCCGCTGCCATGTTAGGTTTTGAGAGAGAGAGCGAGAGAGAGAGAGAGAGAGGGGAGGGGTTTGGGGGAAGGGGATAGGGTTAAGGAGGCACAATGCAAAGACCATGTAGAATTTTTTAAATTTTTTTTATAGTAGAATAGTAATTATAGTGTTAATATTAACAAATTAGTAATAATAGTTCTGCTAAAGCACTCATAGCTCTCTCCTTCTTTTAACAACTTTCTCGCTAATCCCACAGTTTACACGCTATTCAGTTTTGTAAGGGGAATGTTCCCGTTTGTCAGTGAAAATGAATGGCAAGGTATTACCATTGGCAAAAATGTGACATGGTGTCAATGTGCCTGACGTTTGCCATACATTGAATGATGACAATCGGTAACATTCCCGATATATGGGAACACAAACGTGCCATCGTGTCAGATCCCAAGGGGGGCGCTTTCATGCACTTTGGTAAATTACATTTGGGAAAGCGACGTGACAAATGGGATTATTGGTGTTATTAATGCAAATATGTACAGTATAATGACAAACAGGGACATTTTTGACGTTCCAGTCACCGAAACTGGGAAACCGCACTGACGGACGGGAACATTATTGAATATTACTATTACAGGTGTCCGTATGGAAATATGTATTGACACATGGCAAAATTTTTGGCATTCGGGTCGACGTTACTCCAAATTTGACGTTTGGCACACCCGTGAATGGCGCAGTCGGGTGACCTGTTTGGAGACCGCCTGGTCAAAAATGTTCCCCTCTGTCAGAGTGATGTTTTTACAGGAGATGTGGCCTTTTGGAAAATTGACATTTGGGAAAATTCCTGACATTCGGCTTGACATTTGGGTATAACCTCCAATTCATTTGTCCTTTCCAAATTTCCCATTCAAACATATGAGAGGTGTCACGCGGTCGCATGCTTATATGCTATGCGCTAGAGGGGCAGGACAAAGGTGGGTGCGGTCCACTCGGGCCCAGCAATGACATACTAAAAAATCCGAGCTCTGGTTCGTTTAAAAAAAAAAATCTCTCCGAACTGCCCAACTGTCACAGAGGGTTTGAGTTCCATCATGTCTCACCCCATCCTCTGTTGACTGTTCCAGATTTTTTTTTCTAGATGCCGCAGAGGGGATTTGGTCATGTGTTCTAGGCCCCGCCCCCACTGTCTGTGCCAAATCTGGGGTCTCTGGGAGAAAATATGAATTTTTAAAATAATAAATTGAATAATAACAAAACATTAGGGAACCTGGCGACCTCTTGATCTATGTGCAGGTCTCTGGGCACCTTAACATGCACTCAGGACCACCAAATTCACGTCAGCTCTTCACTGCAACACCAGCTTTTATCTGGAAAAGGTTGCAACTTTCTAGCCAAATGATAATATATAAAATTTAAGTGGATTGACCCAAATGTCAAAATTGACACAAGGGACACCTAGCGACCTCCTGACTTTTGTGCA
Organism: Siniperca chuatsi; assembly: GCF_020085105.1. NCBI lineage: Eukaryota > Metazoa > Chordata > Actinopteri > Centrarchiformes > Sinipercidae > Siniperca > Siniperca chuatsi. The sequence goes on along the minus strand of NC_058045.1, from coordinate 2,442,372 downwards.
GGTCTTTAGGCACCATAGCATGCACCCAGGACCTCTTGACATTTCGGATGTACAGTGGTGCTGTTCCCAAATGTCAAAAATGTTTGTCCGAATGACATTTGGCAACCCCCAACACCCCATTCAAAGGTGTGCCAAATGTCAAAATATAAGGCTGTTCCTTACATTTTGACATTTGGCACACCTCAGAATTGAGCAGTCAGTGTTACCTTTTGGACAGCCGCTGTGTCAAAAATGTTCCCGTTTGTCAGAGTGCCCATCCTGGGGGGACCTCCACCTGGCCCTCCTTCCTCTGTGCGCCCCAAGACAGGCTGTCATTCCTTGGTAGACTTCCAGTGGGCTCTCCCTCCCATTTGTCAAAAATGTTCCTGTTTGTCACACTGATCCCATTCTGAGGCATGCCAAATGTCAAAATATAAGAGTGTTCCTAATATTTTGACATTTGCCATACTTTTCAATGGGGTGTTTTCAAAGTCTGCCAAATGTCAAAATGTAAGGAATACCCTTATATTTTGACAGTTGGCACACCTTTGAATGAGGTGGTGTCATCATGAGGTGCTGTGTCAAAAATGTTCCTCAGTGTCACTGGGTGGGGGATGGGCCTTACACTGTGGTTGAAAATGTGAAATTCAGCCTGTGAAGGAAACAGGCTTTTGATTAAGTCCTAAAATAAAGACTTGTAATAGAGGTATTGTTATGAAATTGACATATGTTACACAGTAGGCGCTGCTCATTAATTCTGACCGGTTATTTTGGTGTACAGTGCTCTGGAGCACCTACCAGAAAGGAGAAATTCGAACAGGTTGTGTCCAGAGTGTGATGGATCTGCAGTGATGTCCTATGATAAACTATGCCAGAAAAAACAAATATCAATTATCATAATCATTTTAGAATAACACAGGGTAAATTGGAAATTGGCTAATGAGATAAATGGTTGGTTTACAGTTTCACTGTTATATGGCCAGTCTCCATGATGATTATTCTATTGTTTGTACTTCCCCTTTAGTCCATAATCACAAAGAGAAGAATGAATGACACTTTCATTCAACATAGTTGTTGGTCCTCTGGGGGGGATGCACATGGCCACTACTGTAATAGCTGGGGTGTCTTCTGCAATGTCAAACCAGTTTGTGGTCAGTCTTACCCTACAGGTCTCTCTCCAACACCGCCACTGAATGTGATCTCTCTGGTGTTGATGGTATCTATGATTTTACTATGATCACTAGAGGACGCCGCCTAACAACAAACGTAAATATGGCTCGTAATAAGCTGCTTGCACAGACAACCTATACGGCCATTTTTCTGGTGAGTACAGGCTGCATATAACCCATTTAGTATTCCCTGCAGAGGTCTGTACACTTTTGGGAATGATGAAATTATTAGGAAGGATGGCTGTTCCCTTACATAGCCTCAGTACTTGTTGTGAGAACTTAGACCTATTGAGAGAAGCTGGACACAAACACAGGGTATATATAGAAATAAAAATAGGTGAAAATAGAAATCACAGCATATTTACAAATACTGGTCTTTGCAGCAGCTAGTGTTTGTCACCTTATATCTGAACTCTTGACCAAACACTGTTTTTTGCTTTATTATTTTTTATTTGGAGTCCAAAGACCACTCTCAAGGTTATTTGTCTGATGAGGTGTTACCAAAGATGTGTGGGGGTGACCTCATGATTCCAATCGAACCACCACCCTTCCGATTGGTGGACAACCCGCTCTAAGCCACAGTCACCCCGGCGGAGTATTCCTTAAATGTAATGTCTGTAATGTCAACTCTAACTCTAACATCTCAGTTTTGCTGCAGTTAAGGATGCCAATTCACATGCTGTAAACTGTCTCATCTTCAGGACTACAGTGCATCAGTTCAGATCAAGTATAGCTGGGATGTGTAATATGGATCTTAATTGTATGCAAAAAAGGATTACTGAAAACACAACCCCAAACATTATGACTTGAACTCTCCCAGTGTTTTTTTTCCTCTGCAAATTAAGCCTTGCTGTATTTTTTTATAAATATATTTCTGTAATGTCACTGTGTACTACAGCGTGTTTATACTGTCTGTGTGTCTTTTTGTGTGTGCTGGCGTGAGTCTGTTCCTTAGCAGCAGGCAGAATGTTATGAATGTGTCAGTGTGTGCTGAAGCATAAGTGTGGGGCATGTGTATGTGTTCATGCATGCAGTGAATTAATTCCACGTGTGCGTGTGTTGAAGCGTACCCTGTATTATTTACCCTGTATTAATTGTATGTGTGTGTTAATTCAAATAGAGATGAAGTTCATACAAACTCAGACAAGAAGGAACAACTTTAAGGCTCAACTCCTTATGTCCAACTACTGCATAAAAACTCAGATCAACATTTACATTTTAAATGGAAGTTTAAAATGTATTATGATGTATTTCCTGTTCTGTGGCTCTACTGTCAGATCGTCTGTCAGTTCAACACGTTGGTCAAGAGCAAGAAATCTTGACATCTACTAGACAGACGACCATAACATTTACTGCGGACATTTATGGTCTTCAGAGGATGTATGTTGTTTATATAGTCCAACACTTTTGTATGGTGTGGTGTAACATTGCAGCATCTGATAGTGTGTATCTTATTGTCTGTATGATACAGCATATGCCATCATCTTCCTGATGCACAGGGCCTACTCACATCTGGAGAGGTAGGGCAGCACTGTGGCAGTTATGTTCTTTGACTTCTGCTTTCAACACTATCCAGCCCTACCTGCTAGGTGAAAAGCTCCTGGCAATGGAAGTACACACTAACATTATAGACTGAATTACGGACCCTCACTGGCTCAGAGTATGCTCGCTTGGATGGCAGCGTCACAAAGATGGTGATGAGCAGCACTGGTGAACCCCCAGAAGCTGTAGTGGCACAAGTTACTACTATCTGAGACCTGAAAATAAACTTATCAGATGTGACACCAGTATTACACCAATTTAAGTACTGCACAGGGAATTCCAGGCACTGTGCCAAAGCCTGGAATTCAGTCAGGACCACATAGACACACTCACTAGGGAAAACAAATCACTACAACACTATTACCACCCTGCTCACTTCTGTTACCACTGAAAACAAAATCATGAAAGACACTATTCTGGACTTACAAGCATGCCACATGAAATACAATTTAGTTTTCACTGGCTAAACAAACCCCAGACGACCCTGAAAAATCAGTAAAGGAATTCATGACCAAACAGCTCAAATTACCTACAGAGACAGTAAACAACATCACATACATAAAGAACTAGTTCAACAACAAGGCAGACAGCTAAAAGGAACAGACTACAGACTCAACGATCAGTATCCATGGAAAATCCTACAAAAAACAAACAAAAACCTATTACCAAACAGGAAACAGATGATGAAGGAAGGAGAAAAAAGCATTTTTTCAAAAGTCATTTTAGTGGACAGATTATACTGTCATGAACTGGCTCAAGGTTCAGACAAAAGGCAGAGCACACAAAAGGCTAGAAAAATGGCAAAAATGAATTAATTTGTTAAATAAAGGTATTTATAAAACAAATCCATGAGATGTGAACAATCAGTAACATCAGTAATGTATGTCAGTGTCAGGATGAGTAGAAAATTGTATATGAAGATGCATGCTAGAAGAAAAGACAAAACAAAGCAACCAAACCAGGAGACCATGCAGGAGCTGAGAGAGACCAAGGCAGACTGAACTGGCCAGTACTGTAGAACTGTATCAACAACACCACCTAGGGAATTTTGCCCCCAGGAATTTCTTAGGAAATTTAACCGCTTTGGTACTCAGAAAGATCCCACGCGCTCAAAAAGACTTGACCGGAAATGTGATTCCAAAAATACATATACATTTTATTACAATAATTCTTTTTCTTTAAAATGACAGATAGGTACACCAACTTTAAAATACTAGCACTGCAACAAGTTAGCTATGCATCAAAATATTGCACAGTACCCTACAGGCTCATTAGTTTGCTAATAAAGCAGAGGATACAAGGAGCAGAGCTGGGGGCTTACCGCTAGAGAAAGGACCAGCTGAGGGGGTAGGATCTTGATGCTATACACCACACGTGAACACCCCACATCATCCAAATGACACCCAGAGTGCTCTACAGTATGGAGAGAGAGAAGAGGCACCACTACTGGAGGATAAGCCTGCCACCCGCTTAGGCCCAACAGCTCCTGTCCAGCAAGAGAGAAAAGCAAACACAACAGATAAACTGGTGCCTAATTAACTCAAAGGCCATCAGTTCCGGACCAAGAAGCACACCAACGTTGCACTCCAGCCACCCTAACACCGCACTGTATACCAGGCCAGGTAAATGCCACCACAATGGTCAACTGTGACTGAAAAATACACAGTAAACACACACACACATACCCATGCACACACACAGTTGTCCAATGGAGGAACAAGATGGAAAATCTAAAAAAAAATACAAACAAAAGACTAATAATAAATCTTCCAAATAAACAAAGTAATTGAAAAGAAACTTGATACAATTAAACAGTCAACAGGACCATATGAATTGATCCATAAATTCAATTAACTGAAGGAAAAGAAAACAAAGAGGAAAACACACACTGCTTATATTGTTAATAGAAAAACAGTAGCATTCCTAGCGTCCTAACTAGACGACTTGATAACTAGACAACTTCAGTTCACTCTCAGCTGAAGCAAGCGTGGACAGAGCTGCAGAGCTGAACCAGTTGCGATGCAAGAAAAAAAGAACACAACAAAAAAAATAAAACCACTTGATGTAAAGACAAGAGTATATATGTAGCCATAGAGGTGTAGAGACAAAACAGCAGCTGCACTGGGAATGTGGGAACGGCCACCCTCCGTGGTGCACAGGCTGGCTTATAAACATCTGCAAAGTACATGAAAACACCAAAATCATCAATTGGGAACTACCCAGAGGAAAGGAAAATTCTAAATAAGATCTCGTCTTTGTCCAGCCTGTTTCTCCTAAACATTACTGAGCTCACTGTAATATCAATATGAGATTTTCTCATACTTAAATTAAGCTCTTGAGAAATAGCTTTCCTCTTGTCTCAGCCTGATCCTAATTTAAGATCTTAAAATTGTCGTGTGGATGTCACACAAGGGAGCAGGGAAAACAAGGAATAGGACCCAAATGCAAAATCCCAAAACTATGACAAAAATGCTTATTTTTTTCTCTCACTGCACTAATCATTATTTGTCTGAAATAATCAGCTCCTGAAATAACAGTAAGATCCAAAATAAAACTTGACTGGCTTATAAATGAGCCTGCACAATATCAGAAATTTGTCTCAGTGATCAAATTCAAGTCTCAACTCTGTATATTTGATCTGTTCTCAGAATTGTCTCACTTCTATCAAATAAGAGTCAAAACAAAATCTGCATATAAGCTTCAGTTTCTCTGGTTTTTCACAAACTCGCCCACCAGATGTAGAAAAACCAAGCAGGAAGTTGCTAGAAGCACGAGGAGCAGCACATTTGAATTTAACAGCTTAACGGACACACAGGAATATTTTTGTTTCGCATCCTCGATGTCAAGGGTAAGTCATTTTGAATATATATCTACATGAATGTGTTTAGTTCAAAATGATGAGTGATACAAATTAGTTATCATACCTTTTAGCTGTTTCTCAGTAGACCCCTAAAACATCAGTTTTGTCACTATTCTCACAGGTAGCGTTAGCTTAGCTAACAAATATTATGGTGCCTAACATTAGGTTTCTTTGTTTACACTCTGGGTAATGTTACATTATCTGTGAAATATCTTTTTTGCACTCTATTAAAACACTGTAGTTAACTCTGTAATAGTTAAATGTGAAACAGAAAATAAACTGCAACCAGCAGTTTCAATCATTTATTCAGTTAACGTTAGCTTAAAAAAAGAGGCAACATTCAAGCACTGTTGCTGATTAAAAACTGCATTTAAGCGTCAGTGTTTTGTTCATGGAGAAGAGTGTTTGCTACATAGACTGTATAAAATGGTTTGCTACAGGTTGAGCCTTCCTTTTTTAGACGGTTGTTCGTGGAGAAGAGTGTTTGCTACAGACGGAGGAGTGCTGGGTACCTGTACTGTGGTCAAGCTAACGTTAGCAACTTGGCTTTGAGAGAGACACCCCCGCCCCCAATGTGTGTGGAACTGTAGTGCCAGCTGAAGTCATAGCCACAGTAAAATACATGCTGATTAAGATGTTACGTTACTTATAGTCAGCCATAAATGTCTATAGTATCTCGTGATCTCGTGAGCAGCTAGCAGTGGGCTAATGTGTTGTGTTTACTGCCACAGAGAAGTGAAACTCTCGTTCATGTTACGACGGAGACTCTCCTGTTGGTCACAGCGAAGTTAGGCCTGGACAGATGAGGTTGTTATCAGCTCAGAGTCCGGCTAAAAAACTTAAAACCAAGTCAGAGCAGCAGACTGTGTGTGTGTGTGCTGCCACACTGACACTCCTCCCTGAACAGGTATAATACAGATAGAAAATATTCTGGCATGCCATACAAAATATTGTAGAAAACCATTAAAGGAGAGATGTTTTGCATTTCTTAATGCACACATATTAGGCTGTCAATTGAATTGAACTGTATGCTGTGCACTGGGCAGCCATATTATGCAAGGGAAAATAATAGCTAATGTAATTTGAAAAAGTGCTTTCACTCTAATGTCAGATTATTCTCTGTAGGGGTCTGTAGGGTAAGTCATGGAAATTATACTGTCTCGTTCATGGTTATTGAGATCTGGATCTTTTTAATCAGGTGGCGTTGTTATATTTTCTGTTCTTTGAACATATACTGTAATTGAAGGGTTAACCAATCCTGAGAGTCCTCAAATTTTTGTGTGTTAATTTTAATAGTCTTTCAAAAACAATTTCACTTTTTACCAGAAATATGACAACATCATCCCTGTTCACCGAGGTTTGTCTGCACCTCCTCTATAACGCAAGGTAAGTTTTTAATTTTTTCCATTTTACTACTGAAGCAGTAAGGTCAAGTGCGTTATGTGCAGTCAGTAAGTTTAATGGTGGGAAACCATTAGTGTGGTTCTTTTTAGGTATTGACTTTCACTTTAAAATTTCCCAAATCTTTTGGTCAGAATGAAAACCAGTATACTCGGCACACTGTGGCACATGGTTGTGTCATTTCTGGTCAAATTTTGGGGGAAATCTCATACATATCTTGAGATAGGGTCCAAATATTGAACCATCTAGTTTTCCTGGCCCAATGTCAAGGTTACTGTTGTGTGGACTCCACAGATTAATTAATTAATTTGGGTGATCGTTGACTGAACTTTTGTTAGGAGACTGCATTTTCTTTTGTCCCACAATCCTGAGAGCCATTGAACGCAGCATTGGCCAGTCTGACCTGTGACCCAGATGTCACCAGGTCAATAAAAAGGTCAGCGATCATTTGTTCTCTCTCTTTTTCTCCTGGAATCCTTCACTGCGGCGGACAGCCGTGGCTGTCTCCCTCTCAGTGCGGCATGCTCACCAGCAGACACCCACTTAAACTCTTTCCTCCTGGCATCACATGTAATCTGCTTGGAGCAGAAACACAAAGCGGAAGCAAAGTCTCCTGATCTACCAAAGCGCTGCGAAGGCCTATTAGATCTCTGCAACAAAGTTTAGCACTGCCACAGACAAAGCCTGCCAGCTAACTTCACGTGCACGTTAACACTGAGCTATTAACTCTGTAAGGACAACCAATCTTCTGATCTCTATAAGCAAAAGATGCTTCCATATATAGCTAAGCAAAGGACTGTTTAACTTATGTATATGTGACGTTACTGATGTGTTTTCATTGAGGTTTTATTGTTGTGACCTTCTCCATGGTTAAATTGAGGTTATTATTGTAACCGTAGTTCTCAGCCACTGCTAAGTTGATGTTAGTTTATGTTATGCTCCACACACACAGAGTCTTTGCATTCTAACTAACTCCTTTTAACTTGGCACTGTTATCCTAAACAGATCATACAGATACACTTCTAATTTGGCCCTTAAAGACAACTATACCTGGCATAGAGTAACTTTTATAGCTCCTGCTTCACATGTCCCTTTGTTTCTGACCATGTGGGTTCATGCTCGTACATGCGAAACATACGGAGACAGAACAAATAAACATATGCGCATTCCTTTTGTCGCACCCAGACCTTCGCACAGGCACATACACACTCTGTGCACATTTGTGTACTTAGAGTTAGTCTTCACATTGTGTGTTTTTGCTTTGTTTATCTTTTAAATAAATGCTTGTGTATAATTATGCTGGCTTCTGTTACAGATATACCAGGCCTGTAATCACCCACACCTGCTCCCAGTTACACTCCTGCTCTCCATTAGCCCCAATCACAGCCAGTACATAAGCACACCACTCACCTCAGTATGTGTCCAACCATGTTCATATGTTGGACTCTACATGCCATTCAGCAATCTAACTCCAGCACCTACTTTACCCCAGCGATCTTCCTCCTCCAGCGACCTTCATCCCCGTCCTCAACACTTCACTCTCATCATACCCGCTCTCTCTCTGGTTGTACTTCAATAAAGAGCATTCTTGGTCAACCCGGTGTCCCCTTCACCAGCTGCCTCTTTCAGTCCCTGCTGGATCGCAGCAGCCATCACTTCCTGCGGGATGGCGGCAGCTCCTCTATGTCCCGCCGCCGCCGGCCCCCAGCTCTGTGGCCCAGCCGCTGCCGGCCCCCAGCTCCGAGGCCCAGCCACCACCAGCCTCCAGTTCCGATGTCCTGTCACCGTCTCACCCCAGCCTTCACCATCACCGCCGGCCTCCAGAGGGTCTCAGCCATCGCCGCCGCCCGCCCAAGGTGACCAGCCTTCGCCGTCGCCTCCAGAGGGTCCCAGCCTTCGCCGTCATCGCCTGCCTCCAGAGGGTCTCAGCCTTCGCCGTCCGCCCGAGGTCCCCAGCTCCACCTGGGTCCAAGCTCCTGGTCGTCCATCCGAGGCCTCCCATCTCCACACCTGCCCAGGCTCCGACCTGTCACCTGGATCAGCCCGCTCCCCGTGGTGGGGGACGGCCACCACGTCAAGGGGGGGCGGGTTCAGCCCTCAGGAGATCTTGGTCAACCCGGTGTTCCCTGCCAGTCTGTACCGTAATAGCTTCTTTAATGTTACAAGAGTGAGTAATTTGCCAACCTCTTCTATGTTGAACTTCCGAATCCTTCAACCTACATCCCATTCAAGCTGAAGACTTTCATAGTGTTTTGTCTCTTCTTCCTTCACTAGTCTCTCAGTGAATATAACAGTGTTTATAAGAATGCCCAAACACTTTGATTTTACTTTTTATGATTTTTTTTATAACTGCATCTATATTCCTTCTTTACACGGGCCATTTGTGAATGTGCAATTTTCCTGAACACGTGTTAAATAATGTGCTAACTTCTGTTTTAACTGTCTCACCTCAAGTCTCTTGCTGCACTGCATCTTATAAACTTGCAATGTATTCTTTGTTTATGAGCGTTCTGTATTTTACCCAACAGAACACAGACACTGAGAGCAGCAGTTCCATGGAGCAATGTGTGATGTGGCGTCATGTCGAGGGTTGGTGCAGAGCCTGACCCAGTGGACACCGGATGTCCTGACGGGGGGAAAAAAGAGGTCTTCAGTGGAATGGGGAGCATTGTGCTCGCTTTCTTTTGGACTCTTTATTTATTTGGACGCTTATTTGGATGCTACTCATCAGACCTCAAATGCACATGAAATCCTGCAGAAGACTTTCCTCGATCTGGATGGGACAATTCCTGAAAAACAAGCAGCTGGTGGGAGGGAGTTTGAAAAAGACTGAAAATCATGCAAGTTTTTCAGTTCACAAAATGTTCGTATCAAACTGTTAACATAAGCCATCACATTAATAAGCAAACAATGCACCAACTACACACTGATGGTATGAATAAAAAACACATCTGGCTTTTGCTTTCTCTGTGCACAAGCTATGTCAGTTTGAGGTCATACTTTTGTCATAGTTCTGTAAACATACAGGGATCCAAACTTCAAGTACTGGTGTTTATTTACACATATCAAAACAAAACAAGTGTTTTTTTCCAAGACAAAACACAAAATAGTAATTTCACTGAGAAAAACATGCATTTCACTGGATTTTGACTCTTTATACTTGAGTTATACTTTATAACTTTGCAACCTTTTCCAGATGAAAATTGGTGTTACAGTGAAGAGCTGACATGAATTTGGTGGTCCTGGATGCATGCTAAGGTGCCTAAAAACCTGCACAAAAGTCAAAAGGTTTGCCAGGTGTCCCTTGTGTCAATTTTGACATTTGGGTTAATCCACTTAAATTTTATATTTTATCATTTGGCTAGAAAGTTGCAACCTTTTCCAGATGAAAGTTGGGGTTGCAGTGATGAGCTGATGTGAATTTCGTGGTCCTGGGTGCATGTTAAGCTGCCCAAAAGACCTCCACACAGGTCAAGATGTCGCCAGGTTGCCTAACGTTTTTGTATTATTCAATTTATTATTTCAAAAATTCATATTTTCTCACAAAAACGTCCCAGAGACCCCATTTGGCACAGACAGTGTGGGTTGGGCCTAGAACCAGCCCATATGACCAAATCCCCTCTGCAGCATCTAAGAAAAAAATCTGGTACATTTTAACAGTCTAGAGTGGACGGGGTGAGACTTGATGGAACTCAGACCCTCTGTGACAGTTGGACAGCGCAGAGAGATTTTTTTTTCTAAACGAGCCAGAGCTCTTTCTCTGGAATTTCCTCATATATCAACCTAGAGTTTCTCATATAGTTGGAAAATCTACACATCATAAATGAGATTTCAGACTCTTCTCACCTTTGTAAGGTGGTCTTTGTTGTATTTGTATATTTATTGGTTGAGTTTGGGGTGTTTGGGGTTGCCTAATGTCAGTGTGACAAATGGGAAAATTTCTGACACGGCGGTCGCCAAACGGGTCACCCGACGTCAAAAATGTCCCCGTTTGTCAACCAACTGTACATATTTGCATCCATAACAGCAACGATCCCATTTTTTAAATTCGCTTTCCCAAACATCATTGACCAAATTGCACGCAAGCGGCCCCTGTGGGATTTGAAAGGACAACGCACTTGTGTTCCCATATGTCAAGAATGTTACCGATCAACACCATTCAGTGAATGGCAAATGTCAGGCACACTGAAACCGTGTCACGTTTTTGCCGGTGGCAATACTTTCCCATTCATTTTCATTGATAAACGGTCCCCTTACTCGTGTTCAGCCAATTCAGTTCTAACCTCCGCTATATACGTGAGGGTGGTGGGTACACAATGTGTCAGGTGGTGCCAAATTGCTCTAGCTTTTCCTTTTACCTGGACTGCATGGGAGGTACACTCAACCACTTCATAAGGTCCTGTCCACCTGGAATCAGTGCACTTTCTCTTTTGAACTTTCACTTGAACCCAATCCCCTACCTGTACTGCTGGAGTCTCGGTGATGGTTGCTTCGGGTTTGGCCAGCTGTACCTGTTTACAAAAACTCGGGTCAAATTAGTCAATGCAGTCATGTATTCGTCAATCTGTCAGACATCCAGAGGGGGCATATGACCTCCCTCCCTGGGTGGTCCTGGCATTGGCCTACCTGTCAGCAACTCATGAGGTGTCAAGTGTGTCTTGGCCCCTGGGGAGGTTCTCATGGACATAAGTGCCAGGGGCAGTGTATCCACCCAACTGAGCTTTGTGACGAAGCAGATTGTAGCAATTTTTCTTTTCAGAGTCTGGTTGGCTCTTTCCACCAGACCCTGCGATGCGGGATGATACACTGCTATGTGTTATTCCCAGTGCTTTTTCCACCTCCCCAACTGTTTGTTACTGAAATGTGAGCTATTATCTGAGCGTACACTGCCTGGAACCCCATATCTCGGTATTAGCTTATTTTTCAACCATTTTACCACTACATCTGCTGACTCTCTTTCTTGCATGGTATTGCCTCTACCCACTAGGTGAATTGGTCTACCACCAAGTAACGGTAACCTTTCGTTCTGTTTTCTGCACCCATGTCGGTGAAGTCGATCATGATGTCTTGAAATGGTGCTTCAGGTACTGGAAACCTTCCTATTGGGCACTTGTATGGCTGCTTAGGTTTGTGTTCATTGCACATGTGGCAGTCCATCACATAGTTTTCCACAATGGCTGTCATGTGTGAATGCCACCAGCATCCTTCCATGTTCTTCTGTGTTTTCTTCTTGTTCTCCGTGAGCTGGTCCGTGTGCTTGTTTGAGCTGGCAAAGTTTGGCTGGAGCCACTATTCTTCCATCATGAGCTCTCCACAGGCCTTCTTTTTTCGTTGCTCCTTTCCGATGCCATTCACTTTGCTCATATGCTCCTGCTTGTTCTTGAATGTCAATGATGTCTTTCTCTGTTAGTTCTGGTAGTTGTTCAATGGTGACGGACATCTGTCTTAGTGTGTATCCTCCCGCTTTCTTGGCCGCAGAGTCGGCAGCATCATTTCCTTCTGCTATGCTGGTATCTAGCTTCTGGTGTCCTTTGCATTTCATCACAGCCACAGCTGCAGGCAGTAGTACTGCTCTTACCAGTTATTATAGTTGTGCTTGGTGCTTCACTGGAGTGTTGGCTGTAGTTAGGAAGTTACTTCTGACCCACTGTGGTACATCCACATGTACAGCTCCATGTCCATCGGCTGAGTCTGTGTAGATGTTCACTCTTTTTCCTACAGACAACTCCTTGGACCTTGGTCTATTGTGAGATGCGTCTTTGTGTGTGGATCCTGTTTTACTACAGCATAGGAGGCCACCCATCTGTGAACAGGACCACCTCTGGGTTTTGTAGAAGTTCTGTTTCCAGATCCACTCTCTTACATCTTTCTCAGCTCTTTCCACACAGTTATGCGCTTGGCTATTGTCTGTGGCCAGACAACTTGCCATGTTCACACCCTCAGTGTGGTATGTGACATGTGGTTGCAGCAGAATGTCTGAAATTTTTGTTTTTCTTGCTGTGGAGAAGGTGAATGCACTTGATCCCAAAAATGCCACTACACCATGATCAGTGTTCACTTTCAATTCGTGGCACATTACTATGTGGCTTGTTTTTGTGATTGCTTTTGCCAATGCTGCCAAGTACCTTGTACATCCTGCTTGCCCTGTTTCCATATTATCCAATTTGGAGCTGTGGTACATTAGCACTCTTCTTTCTCCCTCCTTTTTCTGGAAAAGCACAGCATTGACTACACCAGCTTTTTTGGAAACATCAAGATGGAAAGGTTTTATGTAGTCAGGTGATGTCAGCAGCAGCTTGTGCCAGTGCTTGTTTCGTGAGGGCAAAGGCCTCTTCTGCTGGTTGAGTCAAAGATAGGGTGGCAGTGAGGTTGTGATTTCATACCTCCGCCACCATGTCACGCAGGGGTTGTGTGAGCTCCGCATTTGCAGGAACATGGTTACAGCTATACGCTGTCAGGCCTAAAAAGGCTAGCATTTGTTGGACTGTGGCTGGTTTTCCATGTGACAGGATGTAGCCTTGTGGTAGTCTGGTGTACATCTTCTGGAGACCTACCACAGCCAACAGAGCCTTTTGTACTTCATCAGGGAGCCCGTTGAAACACTGTATTTTCCACAGGGCCTGTATAGCTTCACTGGAATCGTGTCTGGCCCTAGTATGTTGTGCCCACAGTTTGGCGGCTCTCTTCGAATATTCTAGCATTCCTTCTCCAGGGTTCATCTTGATATCTCCTACTGTGTCTATGTTTCTGTCAGTTGGATATTCTTGTTGATGTGCTGACGTGCTGCGGTAAGCGTATTGTGTCATTTCCGGTCACCAGTGTTTGTGTTTTACTAGTGGTGTAGTTCTGCTGCTCTAGCTCACACAGTTAATTTTGTTCGATTGTTCATTATAGTGATTAACTATCTGCTGTAAACTTACACTAGTTCTGCTCAAGCACTCATAGCTCTCTCCTTCTTTTAACGATTTTCTCACTAATTCCACAGTTTACACGCTATTCAGTTTTGCTAGCTACCATTCCTTAGCTTAGCAGCGAGTGATGGCTTCTCTCTCTCCCTCTCCTGCTCGGTGTGTCAAATGTTTAGCTATTCCTTTGCCTCCTTTAGTTATAATGGTACATGTAATAAATGTAGTTTATTTGTAGCATTGGAGGCGAGGCTTAGTGAACAACAAAATAGGAGAATTAAATGTGGACTCTTAAACATCAGATATCTGTCGTCTAAAGCTGTACTAGTGAACGAATTAATATCAGAGTATCATATTGACTTATTTTGTCTTACTGAAACCTGGCTGGGTCATGAAGAATATGTTAGCCTAAATGAATCCACTCCGCCCAGTCATATTAATACTCATATTCCTCGAGGCAAAAATTCTTACTTTATATATTGCTGTGGCTAGATTCAAGGAAACGATCCCATCTGCATTTAATTCAATGTTATGTCTCAATACAACAGAGGACTCCAATGCAAATCGCAGCCCCTCCCAAATTGACCATCTAGTTGATAGCGCTGCAGGCTCACTGCGAACGACACTCGATTCTATCGTCCCTCTAAAAAGAAGATAATAAAACAAAGAAGGTTAGCACCATGGTATAACCCCCAAACCCGCAAATTAAAACAAACATCACGAAAACTTGAAAGGAAATGGCGTTCTAACAACCTGGAATAATCCTGTTTAGTCTGGCAAGATAGTCTTAAAACATATAGGAAAGCCCTCCGTAATGCCAGAGCAGCTTACTACTCATCATTAATAGAGGAAAATAAAAACAACCCCAGGTTTCTTTTCAGCACTGTAGCCAGGCTGGCAGAGCTCTATTGAACCATGTATTACTATAGCTCTCAGTAGTAACAACTTCATGGGCTTCTTTAATGATAATATTTAACTATTAGAGAAAAAATTCATCAAGTCCTGCCTTTAACCGGTGCTGACTTGTCTTCAAACACAGGAACCTTGGAAACAGCTGTAGAGCCTGATGTGTGTTTTGGCTGCTTTGCTCTTGTCAACCTTCTTCAGCTGACTTCGACGATTAATTCATCTAAGCCATCAACCTGTCTCTTAGACCCCATTCCAACTAGGCTGCTTAAAGACGACATGAAACAAACTTCAAGGACTGCCTTTTTCACCTTCGTAACATTGCAAAAATCAGGCACATCCTGTCTCAAAATGATGCCGAAAAATTAGTGCATGCATTTGTTACTTCTAGGCTGGACTACTACAATTCCTTATTATTCGGCTGTCCGAATAAGTCCCTTAAGACTCTCCAGTTGATCTAGAATGCTGCGTCACGTGTACTTACAAGAACAAGGAAAAGAGATCATATCTCTCCAATATTAGCTTCTCTGCACTGGCTCCCTATAAAATCCAAAATAGAATTTAAAGTCCTTCTTCTCACCTACAAAGCTCTTAATGGTCTGGCACCATTGTATCTTAAATATCTCATAATACCATATTATCCGACTAGAACACTGCGCTCCCAGGATGCAGGGTTACTTGTGGTTCCTAGATTCTCCAAAAGTAGAATAGGAGCCAGAGCCTTCCGTTATCAAGCTCCTCTCCTGTGGAATCAGATCACAGTTTGGGTTTGGGAGGCAGACACCATCTCTACATTTAAGAGTAGGCTTAAGACTTTCCTCTTTGATAAAGCTTATAGTTAGGGCTGGCTTGGGTGAGTCCTGAACCATCCCTTAGTTATGCTGCTATAGGCCTAGACTGCCAGGAGACTTCCCATGATGCGCCTCTTTCCACTCTCCTTTTCTCCCTCTCCATCTGTATTCATTTTTATCCCATTACTGCATGTTACTAACTCAACATCTTTTCTCTCCTGTAGTTTTGTGCTTTCTTGTTTCTCTCCTCTCTCCTTCTGTCGCTTTCAGCAGGTATTTCTGCCTCCGGAGCTGTAGAGACTGGATCTGTGGTTGTGGGCCACCTGCTGCTCCCGTGTTCCTGCTCAACAACTGCTACTACAGTTGTTGTTATTGGCTCTGTTACTGATGCTGACATTATTTTTCATATAGCTGTCATTCCTATTATTACTAATTTATTAATATTAACACTACAATTACTATTCTACTATTTAAAAAAAAATAAAAATTCTACGTGGTCTTTGCATTGCCCCCAAAAAAAAAAAAAAAAACCTAACACGGCAGCAGCAGTAGGCGGCCGCCCACCATTGAGTCTGGTTCTGTCCAAGGTTTCAGCATCTTAAAAGGAAGTTTTTCCTTGCCACTGTCGCCAAGTGCTTGCTCATGGTTGGATTTGTTGGGTCTCTGTAATTAATATTATAAAGAGTACGGTCTAGACCTGCTTTATAGGAAAAATGCAATGGGATAACTTCTGTTATGAATTGGGGCAATATAAATAAAACTGAATTGAATTGTATTAAGGCATTCCATAGTAGGTTCCTGAAGGTGTTGAATGGCCTGTGATCAGGATCTGCAGACCGTATTAATGCCATCTTAAGTAACTTCTTTGCAATCCGTACCCCCTCTGCTCTTCCCAGGAAGGCTCTCTCCAGCACAGAGTTTCTCCTATTAAGACGGTGTAGTCCCTCATTCGTCCAGGAGTGTTCTATCGTAGAAAGGGTTTCAGTCGTAGTCATCTGGACACTGTTTTCAGAATCAAGATGTTTCGGCTCCCATCCGGAAGTCATTCAGAAATTTAAGCTACTCTGTGTTACATAAACCCTGCCCTCAGGAAGGAATATACCTGAGTATCTGTTGATTAGCTAGTTTCACCTGAAACTGACCTAATTGTTTCATGATGGCCCAGTAATCAGGCCTATTGTTTTCTGGCTGCACCTCATCACTGTTAAGTACCTGATTAGCATATGATTGGCGTGACCAAGGTGATAATACACTGTGATAGACTTTGGGCAGATTGAATCTCAGACCACCATTTCTGTTCAAAGAGGGGTTTTCTTTTTTCACAAAAATGGCTTCCTTGACGCCCCGTTCAAACCAACTCTTCTCTCTACTTAGAATCTTCACCTCGCTGTCTTCAAATGTGTGGTTTGTAGCTTTTAGATGCAAATGCATGGCGCTCTGTAATCCTGAGTTAGCGTGTCGTTTGTGCTGATAAAGTCTTTTGTGAAGTGGCTGTTTGGTCTCACCTATGTACCGTTCTTTGCAGTTTTCCTCACTGCATTGAATGGAGTAAACTACAATGCTCTGTTTTTGTGTGGGCATCTTGTCCTTAGGGTGAACGAGTTTCTGTCTTAAAGTGTTGCCTGGTTTAAAGAAAACAGGAACATCGTGCTATCTTATGATCCTTTGTAGTTTTTCAGACAGTCCAGATACATAAGGAATGGAGGCACCGTTCCTTCTTGGTTCTGTTCCACTTTTGTCCTGTTTTTTGGCTCTTTTAACTTTGTTGTTAGCCCAAGTAGGATAACCACAGGCTGAGAGTGCATTCTGGACATGCCTTTCCTCTTTCTTCTTACCCTCTGAGCCGGTGGGCGCTTCTTGGGCTCTATGTTGTAATGTCCGGATTACACCCAGCTTGTGCTGTAGTGGATGGTGTGAGTCAAAGAGCAAGTATTGATCCGTATGTGTTGGTTTCCTGTACACTTCTATCTGGAGCTTTCCGTCCTCTCCTCTGAGTGTAGAACAATCAAGAAAGGCCAGTCGGTTCTCTTTGGCGTCCTCTCCTGTGAACTTGATGTTGGGATCCACAGTATTGATATGCTCTGAGAACGCTTCCAAGTCTTGTTTCTTGATTTTCACAAAGGTGTCATCCACGTAGCGGTACCAATGACTTGGTGGTGTGCCCGGGAACGAGGATAATGCCTTCTTCTCAAACTGTTCCATGTACAGGTTGGCCACGATGGGAGAGACCGGAGAGCCCATAGCACAGCCGTGAATCTGTCTGTAGAAGTGTCACCGGAATTGGAAGTAGGTTGTGTTAAGACAGATGTCTAATAGTTTGCATATGTGTTCAGGTGTAAGCTTGGTCCTTTGCTGCAAGGTGGAGTCCTCCTGCAGTCTTCTCCTCACCGCTGTCACTGCTTCTGAGGTCAGGATGCAGGTGAACAAGGACACAACATCATAAGAAACCATTACGTCATTTGGGTCCAACTGGAGATGTTTCACTTTGTCCACAAATTTCTGTGTGTTTTCCACATGATGTACTGTGTTCCCCACCAGCGGAGCCAAGATTGTAGTCAAATGTTTGGCTATGTTGTATGTGATGGAATCTGTGCTGCACACGATGGGTCTGAGTGGAACATTCTCTTTGTGAATTTTGGGAAGGCCATAGATGCAAGGAATGGCTTCCCCAGGGTATAGTCTAGGTCTGTAGTACAGAGGCCTGTCTATCACCTCCTCCTTCTCAAGCTTCTGTAGACAGTCTATAACTTTCTTCTTGTAGCCATTGGTTGGATCTCTTTTAAGTTTTTGATATGTGGTTGTGTCTTCAAGAAGGTTGTTGACCTTGGTTTCATAATCGGCTGTGTTCAGAATCACAGTGCAGCGACCCTTGTCTGCTGGTAGAATGTTTATGCTGTGATCCTTCTGCAGTGCTGAGAGTGTGACACTGTAGGGATGTGGTTGGATGTAACTGAAAAGTTGAGCCCATTGGGGAGCACATCTTTTTGCGCCTGTGTCAGGATGCGGTCTGATAAGTTTTTGATCCAATTGTTTCTTTTAACACACGTCTCCCTTTGTTCAGTCCCTGATCTCCTGTTGTGCTGGTCCTTTCCTAGATTCTTCTTATTCAAAAGGATGTTAAATTTCTGAATTTGCCGCTCCTTGCTCTTCCTATGTTGTGCACCTCTGTGCTATCTGTGTGAAATCCATCACTCTCTTTAGGATTTCTTCTGGGACAATGCTTGTTAACTTCTTCTGCAAAAATTCTGTTCTGTTCTTCAAATTGTCTATTCTTGAGTTGTTTTCCCTGATCCTTTCACTAATCATCTGGGTCAGGTTTCTTCTCCAAATCTTCTCTGCTCTGTGTCC
Organism: Siniperca chuatsi; assembly: GCF_020085105.1. Lineage (NCBI taxonomy): Eukaryota > Metazoa > Chordata > Actinopteri > Centrarchiformes > Sinipercidae > Siniperca > Siniperca chuatsi. Next base: position 2,423,471 of record NC_058045.1, on the reverse strand, counting down.
TTTTACTGGTGGTTTAATCTGTAGGCTCTAGAAATTTCTAGTTCCCGTCCCATTTCTTCACAATTGAGAATGACTTCCGGATGGGAGCCGAAACGTCTTGATTCTGAAAACAGTGTCCAGATGACTACTACTGAAACCCTTTCTACGATAGTTTCTCCTATTGTGAGGCTTTCCAATGTTGCAATCTAGTCTTCTGCTCCTCCAGCTAGAGGAGGCACCTTTCCCATCAATCAATCCAGCCACGCGTAGGGGCGTCTGGGTGTAGTTTACCTTATGCTTTCTATTTCGTAAATCATAGGTGTGTCCATGTGGTGTTGGAAAATGTCTAGATTCATGTGGCATTGAAGCGGACTCGAACAGGGTCAGGTGTCCCTAAAATTGACCGGCAAGCACTCCCGCCACTCTCTGGAGTTTCTCTACTTCCTTCTTTACCTGTCCTTTGTCCTTATCACTTGCTTTTTCTTCTAAATTCCTTCTCACATATGCCTTCAGCAGGCCTAAAGTCATAGGCTGGTCTTCCATTATGCTCCTCTATACAGTTCTTCTAATGTCAAAACAACGGAAGGGGGCTGAGATGCAACCAGCTCGTCACTTACTAATGTTAACACAATTTCTTCCTAAGACACAGTAGAGGTAAACCGGTACAGGGTTACCTGAGAGCCTGAGAGGGAATTGATCGCACCGGTTGTCTCATCACGCCCACAAGATAAGCCCACCATAGCAGTGAACCTACAAGCCCAGCAGAACGTCATGGGGAGCATGAAGCAGAACCAGGAGAGGGGCCAATATGAGGGCAGAAATTTGCTATCTGTACCAAACTTGGGTTTATCTCTTGTGAGAGAATTAACTTTATTGCATTGAACTCTGATCTTCTCCAGTGACTTATTTTGAGTGTCTTCAGTTTTGTTCATCTGAGTTATTGGTAAAGTGTTGGAAAAGGAAGCCAGACTCAGTCTTCGGCCCAGGCCTAGAGTTCTGTGATCCGACAAAGGGAAACAAGACCAGCAAAGGAAAAGTAGTGTCTCACATTTTCATTTGAAAACAGTGTTTTAAAACAAATACGATCTCCGTACACACAAGCGTTTTAGCACCGATTCAGAAATAATCTCCATCCATACTAACACGCCTGAAAACGCATATCACATGACCATTCACGTACACTGGGCATGCACGTGACAGTGTAAACCATACATACATTACACACTGGAAAAACTTACTCATAGATTACGTTATATTATTATTGTTTCTTTATTTTTAATTTGTTTTCCGTTATTTGTAACTATGCATCTTTCTCATTGTCTTTTAAATGTTTTTTTAATGTGTGTATGTGTGACTCTGGTCATCTGTCATTAATTTTTATAGTGTCGGTGGTGGTAGTGATGGTGTAGATAGTAATAATTGTTGTTAACATTATCATCGTTAATATACAATTGTTATTATATCTTTATTATATTATTATATAATATTACCCATATTATTATAATCATTAATGAATCAGAGACTGTTGTGCCCACATCTTTACAGAGACCTGCTCCATCAACATCCCGGATCAAGCACTTGACGGGTGTACCGTGTTCGGATCTAACATAGCGCAGAAATCCGGCAAGATGAAAGGAGGAGGACTCTGTGTTTACATCGATGATGCTTGGTGTTCAAACACATTCCAAGTGGATGGACACTGTCTCACAAATGTCAAACTTTGTTGTTGTTGGGATTTACAATGGTTAAAAGGGCACCAAATTGTGTTAATTAAATTTCATCAAAAATATCAAAGATAATCATAAATAATAACTTTAAAGAATAAAGTGCTTGGGGGGTACCACCTTTACACAAGGTAAAATTATAGCTAATTAATTGATTGAGTCTAATAACATACACTAAACCATCAACTTGTAACTTTAACCAAAATGACCATTAATGGATAGTAGGTTGAAAGATTTGGAGTTCAGCATAGAAGAGGTTGTCAAATTATTCACTCTTGTGCAACATTAAAGAAACCAGCATAATTATACACAAGCATTTATTAAAGGGTAAACAAAGCAAAAATACACAATATAATTCTAAATGCACTAAGCTACAGACCAAAGGGTGTGTGTGTATGATCCAAAATAGCTGTTTGGGTCCAAAATGGCATCTGTGCAGCTGCTGCATGGTTAGACAAAGAAAGGAAATTCAAAATGGCGAATTTTGATTCCGACTGGAGAAAAGTCCTTGCTGTGCAGTCTGTTTGTGCAGATGGAGGAACCGGTTGCTCCGTTTGTCTCGCATCGTTGCTGTAAGAGAGAGAGTTCAGTTGTGTTGTGTGTCTGCTCCAAGCAGGCCACACTGAGGACAGCTGCTGCTGAGCAGCAGTGCTGTTGATGAAGCCAGGAGGAAAAGAGAGACAGAACAATGGCTGCTGATCCTTTTATTGACCTGGGGACATCACAGGTCACAGGTCAGACTGACCAGTGGTAGCTGGAAGCTCCATGGAGGAAGATCACACCTACGTGTGATTACCTGGAGGATTGTGGGAGACTGGCTCTCATTTGTTTACAGAACAAAAGAGCACGCAGTCTCCTAATAAAAGTTCAGTTAAAGTCCCACAAATTAATTAATTAATCTGTGGAGTCCAATGTGAAGATGGAAACCATATTATCATCACTATCTCTATCTGCTGTTTACATTCCATCAGATGCAAATTCAAAAAATGCGCTGCAGAATTATTTCCTGGGTGTATACGGGTAGGCTATGTATATACTGTATGTATATAAATAACTGTATATATTATTTTATTTTATATGTTACCCTATTTTAATATGAATTTAATTATCAGTTATGTTCTATGTGTGTAACATGAAGGGACTACAAACTTTAATTTCATTATACAACCTTGTGGACTGAAGTTGTTCGACCATGCCTGGAAGCGTTCACTCACAGACCGCCTTGTGGGCGTGTTAATCTATGAGAATATACTGTATAAGCACGGGTCACTCGTGTTCATTTCTTCACCTTTTTTTTTAAGCAGCAAAAGGACACATAGCAGTCACAGCATCCAGTAGATGTGTGGATCTCCCCCAAGCCACTAATATTGTAAAGATGTGAATGCTGCCCCTCTCAAGAGGGCAGTCTTACTACTGCGGCATTGCACGAAATATAAATAGAATTTGGGGGGGGTCAATGGGTATTTTTGTTCTGTTAAATATTGTGATGGGGGGAATTATGCTGCATGTAGGTACTTGTGCAGGTGAGCGTTTTGCAGATGACGAAACATGGAGTGACTGTATGTCTGTAAAAGATTGGAAACGGTTTTGTTCTGTTGTCTGCTCAAACCTTGACCAACCTGGTTATCCTGAGATACTTTATGTGTCACAATGTGCCAGTGCCACAGGTCCGGCATCTTTTTTCTCCAGTGGTGTGATTGGAGAGCTCTGCAAAGAGTGTTTAGTGAAGTTATCAAAAGAGACAGAATCAACGCTTCTTATGAAAGTATTTGAAAACGCCTTGTTTTTGACAATATATCGACCAGTGTGCAATCAGGCCTTCTGCCCTCCATGTGTAGGCCGAAAATCATCAGACACACTAACTACTAATAACAAACGTAAGGTGTGTGTATTATAGCCTACACACTTATAGAATGCATGCATGATTATGTGTGTGATAAACTTAAAGTTTATACAGTGTTTTTTTTCTTTCTTTCTAATATGATTTATTGTTTTTCAGAATACATACCGTGCAGCTGGTCATCTCTGCTGGCCTGTGTGCCTACCAGAACCCACCATCCTCCATCTCCACTGGCCTGCAGACCTCCACCACCTCCAACATCTCTACAGGCACCTCCAGAACATCAGTCATCTCTGCCGTCCTGGACACCTCCATTATCTCCGCTGCCCTGGCTACCTATCGGAACTCCACCTCCTCTATCGCCACCTCCTCCATCTCTGTTGGTCCGTACACCTCCAGTATCTCTACCTCCTTCTGACTTACAAGAGGCAAGTGGAGACATGGTTGGTGACCAGCCGGATTGTGTGCTGTCGACGGTGTTCATAGATGGCATTAAAACAGTTGTCTTTCATCTGCTCAATATTGTTTTGTACAAGTATTGGGAGGAGATCTGCTACGGCTGTCGGATTAATCACCCCAGCCAGAAACATCACGAGTGCGTGTTGGCTTATGAAAAGACTCTGAAGTGTTCCATCCATCCAGCACTTCTTCATATCACATCTATGCCGATGTAGCCAAGTCTGGTGACTATTGGAGAGGGTTAGAAGAGTAGAAAGTTTAGAGTATTGGAAAAAAATACATAAAAATTGTAACCATAACCTATTTTTTGTGTGTGTGTGTCATGGGGAATTGTTTGAGAGGGCTGTATGGGGCCGCCAGGGAGTGGTACATTATATGTGAACTATCTCCCCTTGTAGATCAGGCAAATGATAACAAAGTGAATTAAGTCACAAAGTACAAAAGCAAAAGTTAAGTCAAGCCATCTGATGTCTGTAGATCAGAAAAATTAATGGATGTAGTTAGAGCTCAGTCTTATGCAACACCGTGGGAAGTGATGGTGCAACTGACTGTGACAATGATGATGATTCAAAACACAGTGTTGGAGACATTTTGTGCAGTAATTATGCATACCACAAATGATTTTAACGTGATAAAACACATGTTTATGCTGTACACTTTGTTTGTTGATGCCATGAGTCTGTATGTTCAAGAACAACAGTGTTGCAACACCTTACATGCCTTGCAAGAGTTGCACATTTTCATAAACGGTAAAACCGGGATTCCTGTTTTAGTTGAAACCCTGCATGTGTGAAAATATTTTTCATAGTCTTTGGTGATAATTGTTTTGTGTGTATCTGTGTGTGTGCGTTCATGTGTAATATACATTGCTGTATGCAGAAAGATGTTTTACTATGATTAGTACAGCGGTGAAATAATTAAAAAGACGTAACAAACACAGTGTGATCATTTATACTTTCATCTCGATCATCGAGAGTATGTTGCAAAAGATTTGTTATGACCCTGCTCATCTGGGAGGTCTTGTGAGTGTGGATAAGCTTCCAAATGCGGTCAGGGATTGTACAGGAGTGACACCTATGCTACCCGAAGTTAAACGCTTTTTATTGGCACAAGATGTGTATACCCTCCATGCCAATGCGACTAAACATTACACGAGTTCTGGTTAGTGGAATTGACAAACAGTTCCAAATTGATCTAGTTGTCTAGTCATATATAAAATTTTCAACATTAAACGAGACTAAGGCTAGTGTAGTGGAGCGTTTTAACAGAACCTTCAAGACACTTATGTGGCGATATTTAACAGCTATTACTTGCAGCTATGTTGACAGGGTAAAGGACCTATAACAAGTCTCATCATACATCAATAAAGATGCCGCCTTCCACTGTAAATAAAGACAATGAGAAAACAGTCTTAACAACTTATACAAGGTAAAATCGCAGAGAAACCATCGGGGCATTGTCAGAGATCCACCTGTATACAGACAGATTGTGCTGGTGAAGCGTTGAAAGGCACATTTTATGAATCAGAGTTACAGTTAGTAATTATCGATAAAAACAAAGCGTTTAAAATAGAAAAAAATATTAGGCAGATAAAGATCAGGATGTAAAAAGCTGGTCCTTGTGAAATGGTTGGGCTGGAAATTTAATTTATGGCTCCCTGAAAAAGACATTGCTGATGTGCAATAAAGGTGTATGATATCTTCTTACAGTTACATTACCTAGCAATGCTTGAATACAGGTGTATCCAAATAATAAGGTATGGTGATACTGGACAAAATTAGCAAAGCCACTCATTCTGAGCAAGCCATATGAGGTGGGGGTTATCGAGTGCCAGTATCCAATTGTCTGGGCTAGTTTTTCCGCAGATGATGCCGATATGACTGATATTCTGATATTCTAAAATACAACAGACATTGACTATAACTCTGACAGTTTTTATGATTCTATACCTAGAATAGTAAAATAATTTAATTCTTCCTATAATACATAGGAATAGTAAAAAGAAATCAAAAATACATTTGTTGTCTCCGTGTGTAAAAAACACAAATGACAAAATAGAGCAAATGACCCCTAGAGCTCTCGTTAAGGAAGTGATAGGCTCAACTTGTTACACAACGCCATTTTGTGATAATGTAGCAGAGTTTCATCCAAGATGGCCATAAAACGGGTTTGTTGAAAAATCCCAGATGAGTTTATCGCATGATCTCATAGACCCACCTGGCCCTTCGGGACCTCCCAACTGGGATTACGAGTACATGATTGATTGCCTTGGGGTCTGGGATGCCATCAGCCGAAAGGTCACAAAATTAGCATTGTCTTCTGATGCCTTGCCCAGTCTTTACAAGGTTGACAATGTGTTGGACTGTTCAAGAAGAAGGCAGCCTCCACAACAGGGAACTGGGGTTCACCCTGGTCAACAACAACAACAACATTGAGTGAGCAATGACCTCCCCCTACAGGTGGAAAGTGGAGCTGCAGGAGGAACATCCATAACACCAGATAGAAAAGAAACTACTATAGTGACGTCTGGTGGCCAATCACCTCCACCATATGCTAGACTACTGGAGCAAGCCATACAAATATCTATACAGACTCCTCAAGAGACACTGTGCCTTGCCACTACTGTATGGAGTCCAGTAACAATACAGAGAAAAGCGCATTTCAACTTAAGTGGCCCAGGCATAACAAGAGTAGGAACTGCTTATCAACCTGCAGTGCCAGCTCTAACAGTGGGCCTCTCACCTTCAACCTCACAAGAAGAAACATTTCTAGGGGTTTTAGAAAGTCAATTTCTTGCCACAATGATAGAATGTCCTAATGGAACTGGAGGCGTCCAACGTGTACAGACTGGGGAAGATAACAGAGTTGCAGGCTATTATTGACAAGCACCAAGAGCCAAAGAACAATGGGAAAGTGCTTGCAAAAGTGAGAAGATGGTGTCACAGTGCAGACCTACTTCAGCGGAAATGGAACATGTCTGTGTGACTAAAATGGTTAAAAGTCAAACCTGCGACTTGGGACTCAACTGCTCCATGGGCTATTGGAAACACCTCTGCTTACCAAACATAGCTAACAGCTTTGTGTGAAGCACTTGAGACAAGATTCAAACAACTGTGAATGCATGTGTGCAAAAACCTGGAGAAGCGTTCAATGATTATTTCTCCAGGAAACTTCAAGTTTTCAACACGCACAGTGGAAACGAACAGCCATCCAATACCACTGATCTACCACAGGGTGTGGGAGAGACAGTTTGTACAGACATTGGTGGATGGCCTGTCTCCAGAGGTCACAGCCTTTTTTGTCAGACACTGTGTGGCATGGCAGAGTGCCAGAATGACTGACATTAAGAAATATTGTACACATGCTGAGACTGTTGTCCAAGATGAAAGAAATCAACAATTTGTGAAACCACAATTTTGTTTTCTGTGCCTGGCAATGCAAATTAGTTTACGGTGACTGATTTGGCTAATCCTTTTTTTAGCATCCTAGTCAATCCTGCATCACAATATTGGTTTGCATTTACTTTTAAAGGCAAGAAATATACTTGGACACGCGTGCCACAAGGACTTTCAGAATCGCCGTCATTTTATTCAGCCGCATTCAGGCTTCGTATTTCCAAAAGGAAGCACTTTGATTGTTTATGTTTATGAGCTGTTCGTTTGTTCTGCGTCTTAAGATTGCTGATTGCTGATACGAACGCCTTATTGAAATATTTGGCTTCGCAAAGCCACAAAGCGTCGCTAGAAAAACTCCAGGTGGTACAACAAGTGCACTATTTAGGCTTGGAAAAGACAGAGTTAAAGCAGCGTTGTCAATGCCAAAACCAGTGATGAAAATACAAGTTTTGTATTTTCAGGATGCACGGGCTACTGTAGAAGCTGGATTTGTGAATATGCTAAATTAGCACAACCACTTTCTGACATGGTGTATGTGAATGGACTAACTGCACATGACAAAGTGATTTGGACTCCTGAAGCTAAGGAATCTTTTGTGAAGCTGAAGGAAGCTATGGCTTCTGCGCCTGCTTTAGGTATCCCTGATATGTCAAAAGATGTTAGCCTGGCAGTTGATGAGAAAAATGGGTTCTATAGTGCTGTTTTGCTTTATTGCTTCAAAAACTTGGTGACAAATTCAAACCGGTTGCCTAATATTCTCAGAGACTTTCACCAGTTGTGAGGGGTCTTCCCCATTGCTCCAGAGCGGTGGCTGCAGCTGCGGTGGCAGCTTCCTCCTTTTTGGCAGCTTTTAGACCTTTGACTGTTTCGGTTCCACATGATGTAGCTGCTATTCTTTTGCAGTCTAAGCCTCCCCAGCCTCTACTCTTCATTACTACAACATCTTCAACTTACTTATTGTCTGGCAGCAATCACTGAAGCAGTAACTCCCAGACTGGATCTTTCTATCACACCTCTTCCTAACCCTGACCTGATTTATTATGTGGATGGATCAGCAAGATGGGTAAATGGGGTTGGAGCTGTTGGTTACACTATTGTTAGTGATCATGTTGTGATAGAGTCTTCCTTCTCATCTTTCCGCCCAAGCAGCTGAACTTTTTGCTCTGACGCGTGTGTATTCTTGCAGCTGGAAAATCTGTCACCATCTACACTGATAGTAGATATTCTTATGGTGTCGTGCACGATTTCGGTACTTTGTGGAAGAACAGAGGTTTCCTCACGTCACAGGGAACGCCTATCTAGCACCACCATCTTGTTAACAATCTTCTTGAAGCTATCTTGCTTCCATCTCAGGTGGCTGTCTGTTAAGTGCCAAGCACATGTTAAAGTTGCAGATGCTGTGTCAAAAGGAAATGCCTTTGCAGAGTCTGCTGCTAAATCTGCTGCTGCCTCATCAGAGTCATCTTTGCTCCAGATGCATCTTGACTCTACTGTGGTGCAACCACCTTTTGACACAGTGAGGGTTACTAGCAGTAGTTGTACCACCCTGTGATAGTGTAGATATTTGTTTACATCCTGCTGGAAGACCACTTAGGAAAGATGAGATGGATGGTGTTATATGTGAATACACTCAGCAAATTACAAGGCAGCATCTATCAAAATCATTTGATAATGAATGTGATGGAAATAAGTATGGTTAACTTATTCCTCTTCATAAGACAACAGACCTTAGACAAGGACCACCACCTATTGGTTAAGTACAAGTGCTTGAAAAACCACCTTATTGTTTCACAGGATCGAAATCCCCCATATGCAGTAAGAAACGAGAAACTGAGTACAGAATTTATGGGTGTGGCTGAGTGTGTGGAATATGGAGGGAGATACCCTAGCACCCACACATTTCAAGGAAATGGGACGACTGTGACAATAGAATTAGGTCCAGCTATAGGATATTCAGCTACAAGTGCTTTGGTGGATCTTGTTTTCATGTTTCGGGGGTCCAATTATTACCACTATCTGCCTAGATATTGGTCAGGATGTTGTTATTGTGCTCATTTAACCTTTCCAGTAAATCTGATTCAAATGACAGATCAACAAGAAGACAACTGGTAAGGATGATACTGTTGTTAGGAAGCCTAGAGTTCTTCCTACGGATTTTATACCTTCAGTAACGATGGGGTCACCAGATTCCCCTGGTATAAGTGTCAAATTTCATTTTTCCACAAATGGGAGTAACTACTTTGGCTTTGCATGTGGATAATTTGTCTTACACTATGTGGGGTTTTGCAAATGCAACTATAAAGGGTTTTTCACTTAAGCAAACTAAAATCCCATAGACTGACCTTGTTGAAACATCATCAAGCTCTAGACTTTCTATTGGCTAAAACTGTAGGTTTATGTGCAACGTTAAATTTGACTGGTGGTTCTTGTATGACCTTGATTCCAGATACTACAGATAATTTTACAGATGTTATTTCCACTTTAAACTATTTTCAGTCTGTTCTACTCCCTAGGTCCAGCCACAGTGATTCTTTTTGTGACTGGTTGACTAGTGTTTTTGGATCATGGGGAGCAGGAATACTACAGTTGATCTTCCCTGTCATCTGGGCCATATGTCAGAGAATGATATTTTGTGCATGTGTTCAAAGCATGTGTTGGATTGTAGAGAAACTGCTCGTTTTTTGATAAAATCTCATCATAAGGAACACGCCCTTAAAAGTCGGTATGTCTTTGATATGTCGGTATGTCTTTGATATGTATCACCTCCGACCGTAGACGATGAACTGCTGCTCCGTGGGGGGATTTGCCCACCCTGTACTGCCCAATTCCTAGATTATTGCCTACCTCTGCACTATTCTGTTTGCTGGACGATATGGCATTACCATCACCTACAGACTCCCCCGGCAACAGCTGCAACAGCAGGGACAACACGATTAGCTATCTCCTCCACCTACTTTTCTACATGTGCACTATTCTGTTTGCTGGATGACACGGCATTACCTGCAGACTGCACAGCAACTGCATCAGCATCAGGGACACGTCGAATAAGTAACAGCTCCATTTCCCTTTCCAGTGAACAGAGCATTGCATATCGTTTTTTAAATGAGGGCCTCTTGGTGGTATAATCATTTTTATGTTACCAACACCTACAGACTCTCCATCAACTACAGCAGCAGCAGCAGGGACACATCGCATAGGTAACAGCTTTAACTCCCTTTCCAGTGAACGGAGCATTGCATATCATTTTTAAACCATGGCCTCCTGGTGGTATAATCATATTTTATGTTAGGGGGATCGTCATCATTATTATTACATGCATCACGACCAGAACCATCACTATGTTTACATTTTTCTAGGAGGACCTATGTTACCAACTATTAACTGACCATTATGACACACCAATTATGACACCATTATAGGATAACTCTTTTAATTCTAACACCGCTTTTTGAGTTTAGCAAGAACACTAATTAATTTGCATTGACGCTTATCCAGATCCTCATTTTTTTCAGTTTTTGAATGTTACTAGCATGAACACGTATATACAAAGCAGCAGTTTTACTTTGGGCTAGAACCATATTTACTAAGACTTTGTCTGTTGGGATTCAGGAAGGGCAGGTTTGGTTATTAGCAGAAAAAAGATATTTATGAATATTATTAAAACTGGTGATGGGCATCACCATCTAGTCAGGGACCAATAACCAAACGTGGAAAACAGTCTCAAAAGGTGGCTGTCCACTCAAAAATGCTGATATTTAAAGTACTATCTTACATTAATAGTAGTGGACAGTGAAGGGTGAATCTGAGCACTGAGCGTGACAACCAGCTGTTACTACAACACGATTTGCGAGGAGGATGGCGGTCGTCCCTCAAAGATCCAAAATCAAACAAAGGGGAGAGCCAAAATGGAGGACATAGTTATGCTACCACGCTATCTGGGTCATTTGAGATGTGTATGTAGGTATGTATATGTACGTGTAAAGGTGTGTGGGTTAGTAGAGAGGAAAGAGAAAGAAAAGCAGCCAGAGTAAGGCACAAGAAATCTCAGATGCTGTGGCAAAGCGGCAGCAAACTTTCATTCAACAGCCATGTTACTGGACTTTGGTCTGATAAAGCACAGTTATTGTCTTCTACAGTGGCTACAAAACTAACACAGTTAATAGGTCCAGCAGTGTGGTACAGATACACAATGGAACCTGCTAAGCATGAAAACACACAGCAGGAACAGGACATGGCCGTCTATTACTTTTCACAATAATGCAAAACAGAATTCACAACAAATTAAGCAAATATGAAATGTCACACAGTTATAAAATCTATCTCTGCCCAGACACAAGCCTCTTACTTGAGATCGCTCTTGGTAGTGACTGTCAGTCCATCTGAGGCACGGACACTGACGTGGCCAGGGTCCGCGCTGTTAGCGGGTTCAACAGCAAAACTGTTCCTTCAGGGGGCAGCAGAGGGAAGCAGCAGTTGACTTTGGTGGGTAGAGAGTGGGGCTCCGAAGTTATCCTTCTCTCCGTAAAGAAAATGGTGAATCCATATCTTCCTTCTTCAGGCAGAGATCGTTATGTGGAGTATAATGATCGGGATCCAAAAGGTGTTTCAGCAAACACAAAACAGTCCATTGCAATAGACAAACGTAAAGACAATAATCAAACGTAAAGTGAAGAAAGGTGTTGAACCAGTAGTAACCACTCCAAAACACGCTGGAGATAAAAAATTGTTAAACTGTAACAATTGATTATGTATTCTCACAGATAAACACACCCACAAGGCGGTCCATGAGTGACCACTTCCAGGCATGGCCGAACATCTTCAGGTATGGACCCACAAAAGTGTGGGGGGCATGAGTGACCCCTACAGGCATGTCCAGCCATATTCTGACAGATTGGGACTACATGCGGGCACGCACAAGAAACACATACATACTACTCTCTCCTCAACCACAATCGAATATGACTGCCAGCCTCTAATAAACAGGCCCCCTCTTTAGGGTCTGGGAGCAGTTTAGGTAGGGATCAAGCCCACAATGGGCCAGCTCCCTCCTATAAGGGTCTGGGGGCTACCCAAAGCTGGATCAATATCAGTTACAATAAACACAAATAAACAAACTCAAATCGCAATAAACAAAATAACAATATTAGTAATATGATAGTACCAGTGCTGAGATTGTCACGGATATGCCAGGCTCCACAACCCCACACACACAACGCACTCTCTCACCAGAATACTAATCAGAAACACCTGTCACTAATCACACACCTGCATTTCATCTGCACTCCATCACCCCAGTATATAACCACCTGTCAGTGTCCGGTCTCATTTGTAGTAGGACAGATCAGCCATCACTACGTCTCGGACTCCTACCTCGCATCTGCAAGCGTCTTCCCTTCTCCTGAGCTCCCGATTCCTGTCCCGTGTGTCTCCGGTCTCCAGTGTGTGTCACTACAACCCCAGATCTCCAGCAAAGCTAGCCAAAAGATGGTATCAGTACCATCAACTCTTTGTCTGTTTACATCGTGTGCAATAAAAAACTATCTGTCTCATCTTGGTGTCTCTGGTCTGCTCTGTCCATAACAGAGATGAGATTCCTACTAATAATCACAAAAGATGACAATTACAATACTGACCCGTTCTGGAGCTCCTTGATGGTGCCCCGATCCCCTTTGACTGCTAGGGGCCAGGGCAAACGTGCTGCCAGCATTCTCTCTGGTTATATTATTATTATTATTATTATTTTAATTGGTGGTGCTAGTAGTAGTAGTGGTAGTACATTTATTTACTTTATTTATTTTTTCCTATGCTTTCCTTTAGCTTGCCACTTCCCTTTCTCTCTCTCTCATCCACCTTATAGACTTCTTCCCAGTCTGACACAGGCACGCACGCTCACACACACACACACACACACATACACACAGACACTAACATTAAATCAACAACTAACATTACCTTGTTCTTTGACTAAACTTTTGTTTATTGTCCTGTATTGTGTTGTCCTGTTAAAGTTCTGTCATTTGTCTTGTAATAAAAAATAAATAAAAAAAGAGGAGAAAGGAGAAAAAATTGTTTTTCTGTTTTTTGAGACGAGATGGAGAGTGACACACAAACACACAACAGTCCCTTCTCATTCACCCTGTGCTGTTACACTCACCACTCCCTTCTCACCCTCTCTCTCCTCCAGGTCACTGACGCAGTGGTGACTTTTGCACCTGGATGACAGAACCCTTACAATATCCAGTATTTGGCTTAACTTTGGTAAACTGAAACCTTATAACAATACAAAGGCACCTTGCACTGGATTATGTTATTATGATTGATATATTAGTATACAGTATATTCATGTATTACTACATTTATTATATTGTGTATATTATATACAGTATATTGCATATTACATATACTACTGTAAGTAATGTACTGTAAGTACATTTCTTTATCTATATTGTATTTATTATTTATACTTATATTATGTATAGTACAAACACCATAGCTGCCTGTTTTTACATCAGTGGGATGCTGTACTACCTCAATAAGGATTTTGGAAATGCACAACTGGACCACTGGGTTATTTTTGCTCATAAACATTATGTTCACACTAATTTCAACTTCATTTGTAACCCATTTATATAGTCTAAGGTATTGTATATAATGTATTCAATATATATAGCCTTTTCATTCTTCTAATTGATAGTGTAATCAGGATGAACATGATAGTGTAGTTAAGGATGAACATGTTAAGAACAGAGTGCAAATCTAACAGTGCCAGACATTTTCAACTATACTAACTCCAAATCAGCTGTGATAAATGTGAATATATGAACATCAGTGAACACACACACACACACAATCCTGAGATGTTTAGGCCTCATCAAGTGCGGCAAGGGAAAATGGAGAGAAAGAGAGATGTGGGCTTTGCGACATAAACTTAATACAGGGCCTGATGGATGTCTGCAAGGACTCTGGATGTTCCTCTGATCGCCTCTCTGGTCCTGTGGATTATCAGGACAGTATTTCGTTTATCTACAACTCTGGTCCAGGTTTTGATGTTTTACTATACATCCAGCCATCAGTGCAGAGATGTAAAATAATTGCAGAGGAAGAATCACATCTAGGTGTGAAGGCCACAACAGCATAAGCAGTCCAACCACCCAGTGTGGAAAAAAGAAACAAGAGCAAGTAAACAGGTGAGCCTGACACATGCAGATAACTTAAGTTTATTTTACCAATGACAGAAACACATCACAATGTTTATCAGCTATCTAAAAAGACTCTGAATGCAGGGTCACACTTTGATCTTAGAACAGTTTCAGTCATATTTCTCCTGCTTTTCATTCTCTGTTTGTGTGGAGGAACAAATTTATTTTGAAATCCTCGTTTGTATTAACTAGAAACATGATGGATTGCTTGAGTAAAGACTAATGCTTTAATGATTAACAAATAGGCTATAGGCTAAAAACATGTAAGTATTGATAGTTTTAACTTTTAAACAGTTTTTTTTGCACAACCTGCAATTAAAAAATAAACAAACATGCAATATGGCCCACTGCAATTCTGACTTGTATTTTTCGACAGTTAAAAATGTCAGTTCTATTTCCGTTATTGATTTCCACTCAGACCATTAACACAGCTTATATTTAGACTCAGTTCAGACTTACTTTTCGTTTTTTTGGAGGTATGGATTAAATACAAATCATGCTTTACAGCAGCGGCGGATGGCTGCCCACCATTGAGTCTGATTCTGTCCAAGGTTTCTGCCTGTTAAAAGGAAGTTTTTTCTTGCCACTGTCGCCAAATGCTTGCTCATGATGGGATTTGTTGGGTCTCTGTAATTAATATTATAAAGAGTATGGTCTAGACCTGCTCTATAGAAAAAGCGCAATGAGATAACTTCTGTTATGAATTGGCGCTATATAAATAAAATTGAATTGAATTGCTTTATTATTTTATCAATTTAGGTACATGGTTAAAATGTAGTGTTATAAATATTATTTTGTATATTGCAGATAAACTTGTACATATATGTATGTATGGCAGTATGGCAGTAGAAAACAATTGGTAACACTTTATTTGAAGGGGGGGGTACATATGACTGAAATGACACTGTCATAACCATGACATGACACCGGTCATGAACATGAAGGAGTCTTTATGAAGGTTTATGACTGTTGTCATTAAGTGTTATTATTATTATGTCACTTTTAATGCAAAGTTGACATTGTTTGAGGTGTCTTTGTCATGACTACTATGACAACTTGACATTAAGCAAGCCAGAAGCCCTTGAGGCTTGGTGGTTGTTGTTGCCGGAATGTTGATGGAGGCTGTTGGGCCTCAACACATGTGGGACACAAAAGGAGGGCCTGTATGTAAAAACCAAAGCCTGAACTAAGAAACAGCGCCAAATCCTCACAGGTCCATTGACACCTAGGTGTGAGTTTTAAGCCTGAATCCAAACCTAGGATTCCTACTGGACGAGCCACCACAGGAGCCTGCGCTGTGGCCATGGCATCACCAAGCCTATAAATTCGGAATACACCGGTCGCTCTCTGCCTTTCCACTGCATCTCCGTCGCAACAGGGGGTGACCTGACTCAATGTTCAACTTTGATCCCTAGGTGAAAATCTTGACTCGCTGGACGAGGAACAGACTGTTTTTTTTTGTGTTTGCTAAACACATTTTGGATCCTGAATGAGATGCTGCTGGACCTTTGACTTGTGTTAGCTTTCGCCACTGCACGCAGAGTCAGTAACTGCTGCTTTATCAAGACCAAAGTCCAGCAACATGGACTAGAGTGGAGTTCGTCCTCCCTTTTGGTTCTTGACCCTTTGTTTAAGCTTTGCGGGCCTGCTCGCCATCTTCCTTGATTCCCCCTTTCCATTGTCACAATTAAACTTTATTGTAGCTTTTAAAGAACAGTTGCCTGTGGTTATTTGTGTATGTGTTATACACATACACCGTCACAACCATGGTGATGGTCAGTGCTCGGATTCACCCTTCACGCTCCACCTTATTAATGGTAATGGTAAATGGACTGCATAGCGCCTTTCTAGTCTTTGACTACTCAAAGCGCTTCACACTACATATCACATTCACCCCATTCACACACATTCATATATTAATGGCAGATGCTAACTGCTCAGAAACTAACTAATCTAAAAGGTAACTAAAAGGTTCAGTGTCTTGCCCAAGGACACTTTGCAGCTTTTCCTGCGTTTCCCTGCTCCCTGGACTCTTTTTGGATTATTCTTTGTTTGGACTTCTGTTACTGACTCTCCTAGAAGCTAGATCATCACGACATTTACCCTCAAACCAAACTACAAATTATCACACATACTGTATACTGATTATGATTTTCAAGGCCCAGTCTTGCAAGTGTTGAAATCCACAAGGCCTTCAAAATGATTCTTGGACTATAAACCAACTAATGAAGCACTTGTCAACCAGCAGATTATTGCATCTTGCTCCTGCAACTGGCAATTTTCTGCTCGGTTGTCTCATCACTGTGCTCACTGAGGTGGCTTCAAAGTGTCTCTCTAATTACTAATCTGTCTCTGATAGGAGATGCAGTAAATACAAAGTTTGTGTCCAACTTTCTAATTACTCATCTGACTTCAATATTGTTACTGCAAGTAAATGACCTGCTTTCACATCATAATGACACAGAGAGCAGAGCCGTGGAAAATGTTGATTTGACGTTTAATCAATTTGTGCTGTGAAGTGGATCAGAAATCATCCAGTGTCCATTTCATTAGTTCTATTTTAAGTTCCCTTAACTTTAAAAAACACACTTGACTTCTTTCATTAAAGGTTTTCTTACAAATAAGTAACGTTAAAGATTACATAGGAACAAATGGAGAATCAGTGAAAAACAGACTCAATTCTTACTGTAACAACACTTCACTTCAACTTTTGACAAACTCACCTGAAGAAATCACTATCAGGATACCAGAATCTGATAAAATACTATAAACTATCAAAGAAAAAAGCCTTCCATGCTACAATTAACCCATTAATCTCACATTGTAATTTTTTGGTCAGTATACTTGCCAAAATTGCATGTGAAATGAATGTTTTGATGAGCAAAATGATATTTTAAATGTAAAATGTCCCAAAACCACATGTGCCTATATTCTTTCACATGTGACAAATTGTTGTTTTCACATGTGATTTCTTACAATCACACAAAATCATATATGCTATGTGAAATTTTCACATGTAGGCAGACTAGGCACATTAGTTAAAGTGGGGTTTTTTTCTAAACCACACTGTGCACACTTTTTTTACCCACTCTATTAGCTGGCCAAATTAAATGCTATGAAAATAAAAATCGTTGCAGGCCTGATTCTATGCTTGTGATCATAGAGACCAAAAACTTAGAGGTCACTTCTCTCAATTAAGAGCAAAACAAAATAAAGATGGTACCTTATTCAGTTTTGTATCCAGTGGGTCCAGTAACCCTTACCAGTCCATCAGCCTCTGTCCATGAGCCTCTGTCTGTGGCACTTGGGCATATCCACAGAGTTGTCTGGTTGTTGCCAGACTGAACTAGCATTCCTGAGTAGCTCGGAGTGCTATCTGGTTCATGTCTCTTGTTTCCACATTGGAACCAGTCCAGACTAAGCTACTGTGTCTTCTTCTTCTTCTTTTCCTTTCGGCTGTTCCCTTTCAGGGGTCACCACAGAGAATCATGTGCCTCCATCTAACGCTGTCCTCTGCATCCTCTTCACTCACGTCAATTAACTTCATGTCCTCTTTCACTACATCCATTAATCTCCTCTTTGGTCTTCCTCTAGATTTCCTGCCTGGCAGCTCCAACCTCAGCATCCTTCTACCAATATATTCACAGTCTCTCCTCTGAACATGTCCAAACCACCTCAATCTAGCCTCTCTGACTTTATCTCCAAAACATCTAACATGAGCTGTCACTCTGATGTACTCATTCCTAATCCTGTCCATCCTCGTCACTCCCAAAGAGAACCTCAACATCTTAAGCTCTGCTACCTCCAGCTCTGCCTCTTGTCTTTTCTTCAGTGCCACTGTCTCTAAGCTGTACAACATCGCTGGTCTCACCACCGTCTTGAACACCTTTCCTTTCATTTTTGCTGATACTCTTTTATCACACAACACACCTGACACTTTTCTCCACCCGTTCTAACCTGCTTGCACTCGCCTCTTCACCTCTTTTCCACAGTCTGAACCGTTGACCCTAAGTACTTAAAGTCCTGCACCTTCTTCACCTCTGCTCCCTGTAACCTCACTGTTCCACCTGGGTCCCTCTCATTGACACACATGTATTCTGTCTTACTGCGGCTAAGCTTCATTCCTCTGTTTTCCAGAGCAGACCTCCATCTCTCTAGATTTTCCTCCACCTGCTCCCTGCTCTCACTATAAATCACAATGTCATCCGCAAACATCATAGTCCATGGAGATTCCTGTCTAACCTCATCTGTCAGCCTGTCCATCACCAGAGCAAACAAAAAGGGGCTCAGAGCCGATCCTTGATGCAGACCCACCTCCACCTTGAACTCCTCTGTCACACCAACAGCACACCTCACCACGGTCATACAGCTCTCATACATGTCCTGCACCACTCTAACATACTTCTCTGCCACTCCAGACTTCCTCATACAATACCACAGCTCCTCTCTCGGCACCCTGTCATATGCTTTCTCTAAATCTACGAAGACACAATGCAACTCCCTATGACCTTCTCTGTACTTCTCCATCAGCATCCTCAAAGCAAATACTGCATCTGTTGTACTCTTTCTAGGCATGAAACCATATTGCTGCTCACAAATGCTCACCTCTGCCCTTAGCCTAGCTTCCACTACTCTTTCCCACAACTTCATTGTATGGCTCATCAGCTTTATTCCTCTGTAGTTGCCACAGCTCTGCACATCTCCCTTGTTCTTAAAAATTGGCACCAGTACACTTCGGGCATCCTCTCACTCTCCAAGATCTTGTTAAACAAACTAGTCAGAAACTCTACTGCCACCTCTCCTAGACACTTCCATACCTCCACAGGTATGTCATCAGGACCAACTGCCTTTCCACTCTTCATCCTCTTCAACGTTCTCCTCACTTCACTCTTGCTAATCTTTGCTACTTCCTGCTCCACACCAGTCATTTCTTCTACTCTTCGTTCCCTTTCATTTTCCTCATTCATCAACTCTTCAAAGTACTCCTTCCATCTTCCCATCACACTCCTGGCACCTGCCAATACATTACCATCCTTATCTTTAATCACCCTAACCTGCTGCACATCCTTCCCATCTCTATCTCTTTGTCTGGCCAACCTGTACAAATCCACCTCTCCCTCTTTAGTGTCCAACCTTGCATACAAGTCCTTATATGCTCTTTGTTTGGCCTTTGCCACCTCTACCTTCACCTTACGCTGCATCTCCCTGTACTCCTGTCTACTCTCTTCAGTCCTCTCAGTGTCCCACTTATTCTTAGCTAACCTCTTTCTCTGTATACACTCCCGCACTTCCTCGTTCCACCACCAAGTCTCCTTGTCCGCTTTCCTTTTTCCAGATGACACACCGAGTACCCTCCTACCTGTCTCCCTGATCACATTAGCTGTAGTGGTCCAGTCATCTGGGAGCACTTCCTGAGCACCCAGAGTCTGTCTCAGCTCCTCCCTGAAAACTACACAACATTCTTCCTTTTTCAACTTCCACCACTTCGTCCTCTGCTCTGCCTTTGTCCTCTTCATCTTCCTCACCACCAGAGTCATTTTACACACTACCATCCTGTGTTGTCTGGCTACACTCTCCCCTACTACTACTTTACAGTCACTGGTCTCTTTCAGATTATAACGTCTACACAAGATGTAGTCCACCTGAGTGCTTCTACCTCCGCTCTTATATGTCACCCTATGTTCCTGCCTCTTCTGGTAGAAAGTGTTCACTACAGCCATTTCCATCCTCTTTGCAAAGTCTACCACCATCTGTCCTTCTGCGTTCCTGTCCTGAAGACCAAACCTGCCCATCACATTCTCATCACCTCTTTTCCCTTCACTGAGCCACTGTGTCAAGCTGCTAATTAACGGCTCACTTGACAAGCAGACTTTACTCAGTTGAACAACAGCACAACAGACTTCAGGTGGAAATTCTGTCACGCAAAGCATGTACTACATGTACTGCAGACCATCTAGCTGACAATCTAAGACATAAGTAGCCTATACAAACTTCTCCAGCACAACTTCAGAGGGAATTGAACACAAAGTGCTCCATTAGCTTGTTAACTTGTATGTCCCTCCCCCCTCATCTGTCTCTTTCTCTCAATTCAATTCAAAGGGCTTTATTGGCTTGAAAGTTCCAAAACAATGTTGCCAAAGCATCAAAATACAATTTGTCCAAATATTTGGACACAGTAACAGTAATATGAACATTAACACAATAATAAGATTGATATACAGCATATTAATTATATAGCCTATATACAATATATCCTATGCATGTATTTGTGTGTGTGCGTGGTAGGTCACTCATTGTCCCTCAGATTGTGGCATGTTGATACATATTGGGCAGCAAGATATGCCCTGTTTCCTTCTCCTAGGAGGATTTTAAATTTGGAGAGGTCATTAAGCTCTTGCAAATCTGAAATTACAGAGTTGAACCTTATTTCATTTGTTTTACATTGTAGGAGAAAGTGCATCTCTGTCTCAGTTCCTCGAATGGCCACTTGAGGCTGGCTCCAAAAGCAAGTTAATCCCCATAGACCCCCATGTAAAACATAAATTAACATAAATCCAACATAAATCTTCATATTCAGTTCTTCTTTATTGAGAACACCCTTCCATCCTCAACTAGTTGAAACTTAAATTTATGTGGGAGGCACAAAGATTCTGGCTTTATAGTATTATTCTATGTGGATTCTGGCTTTATTGTTCTATCCCAATCTCCTAGAAATTCAGATTAACCATTGAAAGGGATTTTATACTCCGACTGTAATACTTCTACCCTTACAGATTCAAATTGGGTGAGTTTTCAAGCTTATACCAGTTTATCATGTTACAACTACAATTTACAACAATCTTGCTTTAACAAGATATGTTGGTATTGTGAAATAACAAGAAAGTTTCTTGATAAAATGCAAAAAGGATTGCTGACAACAAAATAGCTGCCTCTTTAATTTAATTTATATTGTGACATAATCGTGTTCCTGGTAATGATCACATAAAAAAATTGGATTTTTAAAATAACTCTAATATCCTCTTGTTTCTGGGAACACCACTATAAAATCAACCAATGCCAAGTTCATAGGTACGATGTTAAAAAATACATTTTTTATTTCGTTCTTCTGATTTAAAGATGATAAATCTGACAAAGTGGTATATTTCTAGAGTTGTCTGCTTGTCCATGTAAGCTTTTGCCTGTTTAATTGGTTGATAGCATGTGCACAGAGCCTGAGAGAGAGGTCAGTCTCCCCTGTTTACCACACCAACCATCACCCATTGGAACAACCTTGACTTTGAAATAAATCAAAGTGGCAGGGAGGTAGTGCATTTCTTTCGGGCCTTAGGCCTGTACATAGTTAACAGTAGGTTCAGAGGGGACTCTTTAGGGAGATTTACATACTACTCTGCTCTTGGGTCTAGTGTAGTAGACTGTGCAATCACTGACATGGACCCCTCCACTATCAATGCACTCACTGTTAGACAGCAATCCCCCCTTTCAGACCACAACCAAATAAATGTGTTCTTTAAACTCACAGATCAAATGAGTGACACAAAAAGGGAACCCAGTAAGCTGTATAAATTATATCCTACTAACAGATGGGCCCCAGACAATAGAGACAAATTCATCATGGCCTTGAACTCACCTGATCTGATGAATGACATATCAGTATATAACCAAAATCAATATGTCCCTACCAGAGATGGTGTAAAAAAGGCTATTGATGATATCAATATATTTCATAAAGCAGCTATTAAAGCTAACCTTATGAAACAAAAACGGAAGCCTATTAAAAGGCAAAATGCTGA
This sequence comes from Siniperca chuatsi, assembly GCF_020085105.1. NCBI lineage: Eukaryota > Metazoa > Chordata > Actinopteri > Centrarchiformes > Sinipercidae > Siniperca > Siniperca chuatsi. The sequence continues at coordinate 2,401,085 of NC_058045.1, read as the reverse complement.
CAAATGGTTTGATAAAAAATGCAAGACCAAAAAACAAACTATACCCACATGAAACTTAAAGATATTGAGAACTGCAATTAATCAAAATCAGTTCTGGGATATGTGGAACCACTTCAACACAAAGCAACTACAAGCACTACAAAATGGTGACATCTGGAGAGCAGATTTTGAAAATCTGTACAAAGACATACCAATAAATCTAATTAATTCAAATCAAAGTGTAATAAAAGAAAAACTCCAAACAGAATAAACAATTAAAGACAACCCTTGATTTCTCAATTACTTGACCACACAGATAAAATCTCTTCGGCCAAGGAAAGCTTGTGGTCCAGACAGCATTAAAAATGAAATGCTCAAATGCAGCACCCCAGAGATGCAGGGGGCAGTGTTGAAGTGGTTCAATATCGTATTACAGTCAGGATGTTTTCCTGACATCTGGTGCGAAGGGCTCATTTCCCCCATTCATAAAAGTGGGGACAAATCAGACCCTAGTAACTACAGTGGCATCTGTGTCCGCAATTGTCTAGGTAAATTATTCTGTAGTATTCTAATTAAAAAATACTAGATTCTGTTGACGAACATTCCATCTTGCATAAAAATCAAACTGGCTTCCTCTCAAAACAATACACCGCCAACCATGTACATACCCTTCACACTTTAATTAACAAACATGTACACCAAACAAACAATGGTAAGATATTCACTTGTTTTATTGACTTCAAGAAAGCTTTCCACTCTATTTGGTATAAAGGGATCTATAACAGACTTATACATTGTGGCATAGGGGGCAAAATGTATGATCTGGTTAAATCAATGTATTTGGAAAATAGGTGTGCTATTAAAATTGCCGACAAACAAATTGAATTCTTGACCCAGAGAAGAGGTGTTGGTCGTCAAGTCCAACTTTATTTAATGTATATATAAATTAACTTGCTGTTAAGTTGGATCAATGTGGATCAATGTGCTGTTCTTGGGCTCTCCCTACTATATAGAGAGGTGAAGTGTCTGCTTAATGCTGAACAAGGTCTACAGCAACAGCTGGACGTAGTAGAAGAGTACTGCCAGAACTGGGTGCTGGCAGTAAATATGAAGAAAACTAGTGTATGATTTTTCAAAAATGCCCCAGATGTCAGGAGAACAAATACCAGTTTACCATAAATAATCATATCATTGAACATAGTATGAGTTATGCCTACCTTGGTATAACCATAACAGCATCAGGGAGTTTCAACATGGCAGTGAATGCACTAAAAGAAAAAGCTAGATGCTATTAAGAGAACATTTTATAATTTCCAAATTCCTGAGCTGAGGCAAGCCGAATGAAGCCTGGTTGATGAAAACACCTAGCGGCAAGCCACCTGATAGGACACCCACCTGTCACTCAAAGCAGCCACGTCCTTAATTATGCATAACTCTAAGCATTAATATCATTTAAACAAGTGAGTTATACAAAAATTCACCCCCATACAGTTGTCATGAACAGGGAAATTTGCTATAGAGACCAAAACCGTTTTTTGTACCAGGCTGTAAACATGCTGCTGTAAAGTTGGGCAGTATCATGTGTCATGTAGCAATGCTAAAAGTTTCTCGTTTTACAGACATATCTTAGTATTGTGTAACAACGAGACATTATATGATAAAGTAATATGTTATGATGAAAAGTTTCTTGATAAAACTGAAAAAAATTAAACAAAAATATGTCATTATAACATAAAATCTCTTAATAAATCCCTTAATTCAGTTGAGTTTATGAATTTTAAAGAAAGGTCATTCAGAGCCATGGTGCCATCATACTGTATGATACATTTAGTAGCTTGTACTGTTGTTTTGTTTTTGCAGTTATGTTAGCAAAGATAATTAATGCGACCATTTCTTACCAAACTAGAGGAACAGTGCTTTCAGTCACACACATACAAACTTTCTTACAGCTGTAAGTGCTCTGACACACACACACAGATTGATAGACACATTCTCTCTCCACACACACACACACACACACACACACACACACACACACAGACAGAGAGCTAATGAAGTGTAAACAATATTCTCTCCAGACCATCGCTACAAAAATGGAATTTGCACTTTATGAAACCGTCGCCACACATCCATGTGTCACACACACACACAGACACACACTTCACAGCTTTAAAAGGTGTCATTTGTCTGCTTCAGTAACCAAGGTGAATATTCACCCTGACAGCTCCCAGAAAAGAGACAGAGCAGAGAGGAGCCATTGTCAGGAAAGAAAGAAAGTAAAATAGTTCATAGTTCGGCAGTTCATTTTATTTTAGGTCAAAGCTCTAGAAATAAAGAGAAAGGGACATGAAAGAGAGATGATGATTGTTGGACTCATACTATCACCTCCTGGTCATATAAGGAACAGCAGGCTTGTGTGTGTGTCACTATGTGTGCGTGTGTGTGTGGGTGGGTATTATTAATGTTATGGGAACATACAATAAATCTGTTTACAGAGTCACATTGTGGGGACTCGCCTTCCTTATGGGGACAAGTCGGCATAACTAAAAAAATCATAAAATTTTAGGGTGAAGACTTGGTTTAAGGTTAGGGTAAGGGTTAGGTTTAGGTAGGTAGTGGTAATGGTTAGGGTGAGGCTCAAGGGAATAAATGTAAGTCAATGTAATGTCCCTGAAAGTGATGGAAACATGACTGTGTGTGTGTGTGTGTGTGTGTGTGTGTGTGAACTGGTACCAGATGATCTAATTTTCACCTCCAAAGCTGTTAGTGTATTATCAGGGTGCTGGTGGTGGTGTGTGTGTGGTAAAGTTTTCTCACACAGATATTTGTCCTCCATTCACCACTCATTCTAATGAGAATGAAAATGTGTGTTGAACACAGATATACCATAACCATGGTTTAAGGGTCAGTTCCCCCAAATTACAAAAAAAAAAAATTCTCACTTTTTTGTCCAGTTTTTAATATATCTGTCTCTGAGATTCGTGTCCACACCCCAATACAATGGAGAGGAATGGAATTTCATCCTTTATTTCACAGCTGCAAAGGATACACTGATTATGTTCTCCACCTTCATCCTAAAGATGGCTGCATTTCTTGGTGATTTTGGAAAAGCTGTTGAAACAGACAGGTCTTACGAGCCATTCTTAATGTTGAAATGACTTCAGAGGAGGAGCCTTTTGAAGTGGTACAGAGCTACAACTATTTATCTCAGGAGTCAGCACAGGCTGACCTCATCTTCCGCCAATCACCCTCACCAAGCTGCCACCTTCTTACCATCTGCCATCTCTGTGGGAGACAGTTCTAGATGCTTCCCATAGCAAGGAAGGACATACATTTGCCATAACAACAAATTATTTCTCATCTTTAAGCCTTTTCACTTGAAAAATGGGACACATACTGCTTGATAACTCCCCCGATAAAGCATAAATCTCACCTTTGTGTTGCTTTGGTTTTGGAGTGCAGTGTCTCTTTGCCTTTTTCTGGTTTTGCAAGCAAGAATAAGCTTACTGACACTGGTGGCTGCCAACTGTAACAATGATTGGTGAGAACTGCAGTTTTTCTGGGTGTTCTTACTCCATCAACCACAAGGGGAAGTAATGAGACCATTCCTGCTGCACTTCCAGTGAGATTTATGCTTTATCAGTGTTTTCATCACCTTCAGACTGTACTGCCAACTGAGAAAAGCAGGCAACTGCCCCAGGGCCACAGACCCCCAGGGGCTCCCAAAAAGCCCAAGTTCACTTAGTTTGTGGTAATTTGACAAACTAATCCAATAATAATGATATTATGTTTGGGCCTTGTATGTGTCTGTGCCCTCTAGCAGCCCTCCTGCACACACTGCAACTTGTGGTCATTGTGTGTCTTTATGTGACATATTGCAAGTTAAACAAAACTGTAAACTGCTGTTGATTGGAAACTGCACCTGATTAAAAAAAATATTTATAGCATTGACTTTTTTAGATTAGATTAGATTAGATTCAACTTTATTATCATTACACATGTACAAGTACAAGGCAACAAAAATGCAGTTTAGGTCTAACCAGAAGTGCAATAAGCAAGTGCAGGATATGAAGTATGTGCATAAATGCAGGATGGAGCAATATTATGAAAATATTTTTCAAGTGGATTTAGGGGCTCCCGGTGTGATGTGAGAAATGTTGGAGCTGACACTGACTAAAATCTATCTATCTAGAGACCATGGATGTCCACTGAGGTCCACGTGCTGCTGCCTTTTAATCTGGGGACATGGCAGACCTTAGATCTGCTAGGGCTAACCTGTCCAGGAACATCAGGGTAGAAAAACGCACATATGCACAAAAATCAAGTGTCACCACACGTACACAAGCGACACACAGCCTATGTGGCAGGACTAGCACCACTTATTCTTATACTCTCATTTATATTTATACTTTTTTATAACACAGTTTTGCATAGTTATCCTGCATATTGCACTGTTTGTACCTTTTTTGTATCTTGTTTTGCACCTTGTGCAAGGAACCTATTGTTTTTATAAGGATTATTAGGGGTCCAAGCCCGAGTCAGCTGTACCAGTGGTGCTGGGAAACCTATTGAAATCGACCATCAGGTAATCACACACACCTGCTCCCCATCAGCACCTAATCACAACTAGGATAAAAGCACATCACTCACCTCAGCCACTTGTCCGATCTCATTCTACGAAGGACTCTACATGGGATTCTCCACTACGCCTATATTCTACTCCAGCGTGTTTTCCACTCCATCCAACTCCTAGCGGGTTTTCCCCCATCTCCATACATCATTGTCTGATTGTGAGCTTTCCTGCATACCTGTCCACTCAGTGCTGTAATCCAGTAAAGATCCATCTGTTTCCATATCGGTGTCTCCTGCCTGTCTGTCCGTAACAGTGAGTCCGATCTGCACATAATTGTGCACATAGAATATATGGACGCTCATGATCAAGTTATTAAATGAATTTTGATACTCCAAAAGATGCACAAGTTATAAAGCAAAAACGTTCTGTGGGTTGCAGTCAAAACAGGAAGTGATGTCACATTACCACAAACCTCCGTCCGATTAACACAAACTATCCTGTTTTTTTTTAATCATAGGTATGTAAACTGTTCTTATGTGCAAATCGCCCCGTTTGAGGGTTTTTATCAAAATCTTGAGCTTGAATTTGTACAATATCTGAACATACCTGGTGCAACATATTGAAATTATGTGTTTGCACTTCACTGTTTGTTGCAAAAATGTGAAGGTCCTCTGTGTCTTCGTCCATGCCTGTCTCACATTGTTTTAATAACACTTCATCCTGCTAGTTTTTCCCCTTTGATATGTTTCCTGAGTCAATTTAGTGTCTCTTGGTCTATTTGCTGCACTATTTCTGTCAACTCTATGTGACTGATATTTCAGATTGGTTCTTATTGTATTTACTTCTTCCTTCCTTAAAGGGTGATATGGCAATGAAGCATTGTTACCAAATGCAAAGCTGTTGTGTATTGTTGTAGCATTAATGTTACATGCACCCACACCAGTAGGACCAGTTAGTAAAACATGAATGTCATCTGGATTATTAGACATTCTTGCTTATAATCTGCATGCCTCATAATACACAGCTTTTATTAAATTAGACTTTCCTGTGCCTGCGCCTCCAGAAATAAATACATAAAATGGGTCAGAATTCTTCCCATTTACTTTAGCTAGGAACCACTGACGTATTTTGTAAAGCACCTGTGCCATTAGCTCATTTAATGAATTCATAATAGATAATGCTTCTGATCAATTTATTTTCACACACCAGCAAGTCCACCTCTGAATTGCTGAAGAAGAACAAAATGAAAACTTTGGACTGGCCTAGTCAAAGTCCTGACCTGAATCGTATTGAGATTCTGTGGCATGACCTTAAAAAGACAGTTCATGCTCGAAAACCCTCCAGTGTGGCTGAATTACAACAATTCTGCAAAGATGAGTGGGCCAAAATTCCTCCACAGCACTGTAAAAGACTCATCACTTGATTGCAGCTGTTGCTGCTAAGGGTGGCCCAACCAGTTATTAGGTTTAGGGGGCAATCACTATTTCACACAGGGCCATGTAGGTTTGGATTTTGTTTTCCTTTAATAATAACAACCTTCATTTAAAAACTGCACTGGTGTTATCTTTGACTAATATTTAAATTTGTTTGATGATCTGAGACATTTAAGTGTGACAAACATGCAAAAAAAAAAAAAGAAATCAGGAAGGAGGCAAACACTTTTTCACACCACTGTATCTGGAATTTCTTTTTCATTAGGACACACATCCCTGTTAATACTCATTTCTTCGAAACATTCTAATCGCTCCAATTCTGCTTCAAGAGAAAAGGCTTTCCATGTTTCCAATCTCTGTGCTGATATCCACCTGCGACTTGCATTGCGCTCGTGGGACTGCAGGTCCGACTTGCACTGCCTCCGCCGAATGTTGTGACTTGGATCTCGTTAATAACTACTTGCAGGTCTAATTATTATTTTTATTTCTCTTTTGATAAAAGTGGTACTGCAGCCTACACCGGAAGAGTAATGCAAGTGAAATTCACAGGAGAGATATAGACTGGTGCTATTATCAAGGTAAACACGTTTTGGCCAGTAACTCCCACATAGTACGTTACACATTCGAAAACCTTACATGCACGCATTCCCTGAATTGAGCTACATCTTGTGATATAGGCCATGCCCATTTACACCTATCATTTTTTTTCACAATATCGAGAAATATGCAAAACCTATTTTTTCAAACTCCTCCTAGGCCGTGAGTCTGATCTGCACAAAACTGTGCACATAGAATCTATGGATGCTCATGTACAAAAGGTATTACAATAATTATGATACTCCAAAAAAATGCACAAATTATAAAGCAAACACTTCCTGTGGGTTGCCGTCAATACACAATGGACAGATCTCCACGTAGCTCTGTCCAATTAACACAAAAGTTGGGCCAGCAGTTTCCCTTGCCACACTGAGGCCCTGTGCAAAATTTGGTGCCAGTCAACCACTAAATGACACAACCACATGTTACGACTTGCACGGGAGGCTTGGACCCCGTTAATACCTGCTTGCAGCCTTCAAAACGGCTAGGGATAAGCCTAGGAGGGGTGTGTTTTGTTTTCTGGTATATTCTGGGGCTTGAGTGTGGCAAAATGGCTCGATAGTGCCCCCTACAAAATTTAAACGAAACAGCCCCCACGGTACGTTTCAGCTAGATGTATGAAATTTGGAGGGCAGATGTATCATTTCTAGACTTAATAAAAATCCTCCTGGAGCCATACCCTAAACCCAATAAGAAGTCATCCATTTGGAATTTAACATGCCATTTTTCACGATTTACAGGCTCCATACTTTAATGAACTCCTCCTAGAGAATTAATCGGATCGACATCAAATTTGGACAGTGCAAACCAAAGACCTTTGCGACACAAAATTATGAAGCTTGTTAGGTTACCTCAAACAGCATTGCTGTGGTGATGTGGCGAAGTTTGGCAAATTTTAGCAATTTTCTTATGTTGAACTGCTCCTAGAGAATTAATCTAATCAACTTCAAATTTGGGCAGTGTAATCTAAAGACCGTTGTGATGCTAATTCAGGTAGGTCAGGTTTGGTTATTAGCAGAAATATTAAAGAATTTAATCACAATTATTATTTTTTATCAAAATTATGAATATAGATGAATAATTACGGGGCACCACCCTGGGACCAAATGTTATATTAATATCAACATTTTTAGGTGGACAGCCACCTTTGACAGTTTTTTTTAAAGATACTATCTTACATTAAAAGGTGGGACAGTGAACAGTGAAGGGTGAGATCTATTAGCACATGTACACATAATAACCACAAGCAACTGCTCTTTAAAAGATACAATAGCGTTTATTTAAACTTAGCACTGATTAACAATCAATAACTTCGACCAACAACCACTATCGTCTAGTCTACACACAATAAGCACAAGTGTGTGTGTGTGTGTGTGTGTGTGTGTGTGTGTGTGTAGGTGGGTGGGGCAATAGAGAGGGGGGTACAAGGAAGGTGGCAGCCACATGGGTGGTCGTCGTCAGACCCGCGAATCTCAAACAAAGGGACAGAGCTAAAACGGGGGGATGAGCACTATTTGTCCTCAAAATAACGTACAGCTTCGTTGGCTAAGCTACCACATAATCTTGGCCATTAGAGATGTGTGTGTAAGCGTGTAAATGTACGTGTAAAGGTGTGTGGGTTAGTGGAACGAGAGAAGAGAGAGGAAAGCACACGGTAAGGCACAAGGAATTTCAAATGACATGGCAAAGCGTAATAGCTGTGCCTTTATCACACAGTAATCCGGCAGTAAACCAACCGTCCCTGGCACTGAAAGTGCAAGGAACCTATTTTTTATAGAGATTATCATTATTATTATTATTATTATGCCTCTTCATGCGCATTTTTGAGGGCCTTAGGATTGCAACTTTAATTCTTTTTGCTTTGCAGTGGGGACCAGGAGAAACACTTTTTTTTCTCTAGGTACTGTACAACACTGTATACAGGTGGATCACAATAAAGTCTCTCTTATCTCATCTATATATCTGTCTGTCTGTATGTCTGTTCAGACAGAATTATGATCATTGGACAGCCTAACACCATCTAAAGTTAAATGACTTGGAAACAGCATCAGCACCCTCAAACAATACACAAATACCAAACATATAGTGGCAGCCTCTGTGTGTGTGGTTGTGACCTGTACTGTTTGCTTGACTGGCTGCTTGTTGGCTTGACAAGGCTCTTTGTGCTTTTGAACGAAAGCCCGTGGACACACACACATGCACATGTCAAAGCAAGAGGTGAGAGAGAAGCCTTTTAGCTAATGAGCTTTTATCATTCCTCATTTACTCTCACACTCTCTGCCTCTACAGCTATTTCTCCTGTCTCTCCTCTTTCTGTCTCGGTTTTAGCCTCTGTCTCTTTGTCTCTGTTATTTTCATTCATTTTTCTAAAAATGCGGTCCCCCTCAGTCTTTGGTAGCCACTGTGATGTTTCTTTCTTACAGACATTTCTAAATTCCCAGAATTCACAAGACAGCATATCCCTGTAAGAGCTAACTCTAGAGTTACCAGGCTGATTGAGCAGGACACAGTGTAGGTTCTGTAAACACAGCTATGTCACGTTGATCTGAAAAGGACAGGTCACATGAATTCCATCCTCAAGGTGGCCCCCAGCAGAGCTCTGTGGCCTCTCTTGTGAAAAATCCAAAAGTGTTCTTCAGCATTGATTAGTTTAATGAGCACACACTGAAAGAAGACACTGTATTGAATAAAAGTTGTGTGCATGACCTTCTCTGTAATGACTGGTCATCTGAGTGACAAGCCACATCATAAATATCTGATGTTAGATGACCTGTGAATCCATGTCTGTTGACACAGAGAAGATGAGCTTGAGAGATGAGAAAGTTTTAGCGACAGGGAGTGTAAAACCAGTGGTGTGCAGTCAGGCTCTGTGAAGATAAAACTAAAAGTCTAAAGACATACTAACAGCTCCCAGACCCTGCAGTATCATTACAATCAACAATAGAACAGTGGTGACAGAACAAACATACTGAGCATTGTACTATTCTTAGAGCCTGAGGGTGGCACTAGACAAAAGGTCATGGGGTCATTAAAATCAAAAGGGTTTATTCCCTAGAAAGCATAAACGTGCATAGAAATGTTCACAGTTAACTTCCAGTTTTACCTTGTGTGAAAGGTTGACATGTTGTCCTGTTGGTGGCACTATAAAATGAACACTATCTCTGGAAAGAGATGTGGCTGTAATTAATTTTTAAGTTAGGTGAACTGACCCTTTAAAGGCTAATTTAAGATTAGCAGCAGCAACAAAGCAGTATCTCACTGTACACTTCATTGATGGGTGTGGTTGGGTGTAGTTAGTAGTGTGCTCTGTTGCACCTGTAAATAGACCCAACAGTGATGTCACAGTGTACTGACACACCCTGCAGTACTCTTTACATGACTACAGCAAGATGTAAGATGTAACTTAAAATTTCCAGGTGTAAAGAAACTGTTACTTTACATCTGAGCAGGTGTAAAATCATTCCTTATTTATCCGTTATTTATGACCATACTTGAGTCAGTTCAGAAGCAACTATGGCAGAAGTGAGTAAGATAAGTAATCATTCAATCATTAAATAGTGAGGTCATGCTAGACGGACAAACGCATGCCCTTTCATAAGTTAGCTAGCTCACAACTGTAACAAAACAGTCTGCCGTAGGTCTGTTTTTTTTCATCACCAGTTAGTAGTGGCTTTCTACACTCAAACGTCCTACAGTATGAGACCTTGGTTCACCTAGTTTAAAAGGCTGCAGATATCATGTTATAAACTGATTGGCACTGCCATGACCTGGTTTAATACATTGAAGTTTAATCACAATTAGGTTATTGTAGGGGAAAGTCAGATATGTTACATTTCTTTTGTAGTGTATTATCACCTGGTGGAAGCGATCCCATCTGCATTTAATTCAATGTTATGTCGCAATATAACTGAGGACTCCCATGCAAATCGCAGCCCCTCCCAAAATGACTATCTAGTTGATAGTGCTGCAGGCTCACTGCGAACGACACTCGATTCTATCGCTCCTCTAAAAAGAAGATAATAAAACAAAGAAGGTTAGCACCATGGTATAACCCCCAAACCCGCAAATTGAAGCAAACATCACGAAAACTTGAAAGGAAAAGGCGTTCCAACAACCTGGAAGAATCCTGTTTAGTCTGGCAAGATAGTCTTAAAACATATAGGAAGGCCCTCCGTAATGCCAGAGCAGCTTACTACTCATCATTAATAGAGGAAAATAAAAACAACCCCAGGTTTCTTTTCAGCACTGTAGCCAGGCTGACAGAGAATCATAGCTCTATCGAACCATTTATTCCTATAGCTCTCAGTAGCAATGACTTCATGAGCTTCTTCAATGATAAAATTTCTTTAATGATAAAATTTTAACTATTAGAGAAAAAATTCATCAAGTCCTGCCTTTAACCGGTGCCAACTTGTCTTCAAACACAGGAACCTTGGAAACAGCTGTAGAGCCTGATGTGTGTTTTGGCTGCTTTGCTCCTGTCAACCTTCTTCAGCTGACTTTGACGATTAATTCATCTAAGCCATCAACCTGTCTCTTAGACCCCATTCCAACTAGACTGCTTAAAGACGTTTTACCCTTAATTGGCACCTCTTTACTGGATATGATCAATCTGTCTTTATTAACAGGCTATGTACCACAATCCTTTAAAGTAGCTGTAATTAAACCGCTTCTTAAAAAGCCCACTCTTGATCCTGGGGTTTTAGCCAACTATAGAGCTATATCTATCCTTCCCTTTTTTTCTAAGATCCTTGAGAAAGCAGTCGCCAATCAGTTGTGTGACTTTCTAAATAACAATAGTTTATTTGAGGAACCTCTGAGTTATCTTTGATCAGGATTTATCCTTTAACTCCCACATGAAACAAACTTTTTTCACCTACGTAATATTGCAAAAATCAGGCACATCCTGTCTCAAGATGATGCCGAAAAATTAGTGCATGCATTTGTTACTTCTAGGCTGGACTACTGGAATTCCTTATTATCCGGCTGCCCGAATAAGTCCCTAAAGACTCTTCAGTTGATCCAGAATGCTGCGGCACGTGTACTGACAAAAACTAGGAAAAGAGATCATATCTCTCCAATATTAGCTTCTCTGCACTGGCTCCCTGTAAAATCCAGAACAGAATTTTAAATCCTTCTCCTCACCTACAAAGTTCTTAATGGTCAGACACCATCGTATCTTAAAGATATCATAATACCATATTATCCGACTAGAACACTGTGCTACCAGGATGCAGGATTACTTATGGTTCCTAGAGTCTCCAAAAGTAGAATGGGAGCCAAAGCCTTCAGTTATCAAGCTCCTCTCCTGTGGAATCAGGTCCCAGTTTGGGTTAGGGAGGCAGACACCATCTCCACATTTAAGAATACGCTTAAGACTTTCCTCTTTGATAAAGCTTAGAGTTAGGGCTGGCTTGGGTGAGTCCTGAACCATCCCTTAGTTATGCTGCTATAGGCCTAGACTGACGGTAGACTTCCTCTCTCCTCCTCTCCCTCTCCATCTGTATGCATTTTTATCCCATTACTGCATGTTACTAACTCAACATCTTCTGTCTCCTGTAGTTCTGTGCTTTCTTGTTTCTCTCCTCTCTCCTTCTGTCGCTTTCAGCAGGTATTTCTGCCCCTGGAGCTGCAGAGACTGGATCTGTGGTTGTGGGCCACCTGCTGCCCACGTGATGCCTCGTGCCCTCAAATGCTTGCTCATGGTGCAATTTGTTGGGTCTCTGTAATTAATATTATAAAGAGTACGGTCTAGACCTGCTCCATAGGGATAGTGCAATGAGATAACTTCTGTTATGAATTGGCACTATATAAATAAATTTTAATTTAATTGAACTATGCATGGAACTTATTTCTCGAAATCATCGACAAAAGGATATGAAAGTTAATATTTATGTTGAGAATTTTATAGAAATGATTTTTCAAGTGTGGGACACACCTGTCTACTACCCTTACATGTGAACATGCACTTACCTAAGTGCTCAAAACCGGAAGTGTGGATATTAGGATAGACCTATGGGTTGCTGGCTTTCTGATACTTGAGCAATGACTGGCTGTAGCCCATTTTCTCCCAATGTCACTCACCTTGCATAATATGAATACTGTTGAGGCTACGTTCTTATCTATTCAAAATTTTGTGGTCATCAGAATTGCAAGTAGTTATACTGCATCTGTGGTAAAATTCTACTCCAAAATTATTTTGTTAGAAAGGTTTATTATAACTTAATCTGACTTTCATTACAGCCAGTTCCTCTAGTCCTCAGTGCATGTTACTGGTACAAAAACAAAGATGGAGATAGAAAGAGAACACCGTGTGAGTGCACATACAGAGGGAGAGTAGTGAGGAAAAGGCAAAAACTTAGAGGCAAGTAATGTGACCTAAAATGAGGGGAAATACTTTGTCAAGAATCAAGACAGATGGGATAGAGTGATAGATAGAGGGATGAAGGAGGAGGAGGGGCATAATTGTGTGTCTGAAAGAGGGGGAGAGAGAGAACAAAGAAGAGGTAGAGTTGCTAATAGTGTCTGTGATGTTAGTATTGATCAGTCACACAGACAGAAAGGTGGGACGTGACACTATGACCTGACACCGTGGCTAATCGAAAACTAATTCCCTGTCTTCAGCATCATCATCAACATTGTCGACATCATCATCCTATCACACACACACATTTACAGCTGTGATCAGCCATCGTCCAGCAGCTATTATCTTTGCTGGGATTTAATTTTAAAGGCAAATGTAAATAAATTATAATTCTAAAAATTGTTTTTTGAAATGTTACTATGAAAAATAAAGTCTGTTGTATTATTGTAATATTCCATATAAGGAACACAGGCAACAACACAAAAGGCAATGCAACAATAGTTCACGGTACTCTTGCATAGCAAAATTTGTATAGCTAAAAGCACATTTATAGTGTACCCAGTAACACTATTGTCTGCTGCAAAATTACACATTTCATGTAGAGACACTGAATTCAAAATACTACTAAATGTTGAACTA